>NW_022986658.1:0-17696 GCF_902500255.1 Thalassophryne amazonica
GCTGGAGCCTATCCCAGCAGTCATAGAGCACGAGGCGGGGTGCAGCCAGGACAAGACGCCAGTCTATCACAGGCCATCACTACATGCAATGTGACTAAAAAATGAAGGGGTAGGGGGGGCATTTATGAGAGGGGGAGCGTTTATTAGAGTAAATACAGTCGACTTGTATGAGTGGGGAAGAACTCCCAAATCACAAGAGATTATTATCAAACAGACATCTTACTTGAACCCCACAATATTTATTTCAATGCTTTCCTGAGAAGCATTTTAACCCGTCACTCAGCACTAACATTCAAACTCAAACATGATGATTCTCCTTTTAAATTATAAAACCATGTCAGGATTTTGGTTTAAATATTTTCTTTCAATTTGTTTGTTTGTTTTTTTTTTTTTTTTTTAACTACAGTATGTGATTAAATCTTTTTCTGGTGACATGCAGCAATACTGACTTTCACATACTGATACAGATCCAGCAGTATGACACGATTGGAACCACAGCTGTTTGGTGATTTAGTAGAAATCATACTGCTGCACACAAAATGCTGAAACATTGTCATTTTTCTCTCCCCGGTATGAGATACATGGGGTTATAGTGATCAGCATGTCTACCTGTCTGTCTGTCCGTTTTCCCTTATTAGCACAAGATCTCAAGAACCAGTTGACCAGTTTCATTCATATTTAGCATAAACGTGTACTTGAGTGATCACCAACACTTTGTGTTACTAATTTGTGGGGTTGTGTCATCTCCTGATGACACAAGTGTCAACACATTTTCAGGCACTTGAACAAATGTTGCACCAACTTATTTGCTGTGTGTATGTTGTCCTCCTCACCTCCATGAATTGTCCTCCATTGCCAAGAAGGACCCACAGCATTTCAAACACTGTAAAAACAGAAACTGCACTATTAGGTTGGAAAACAATGTACTTTAACTGAGTTGTTTTTAACGTAGAATACTTTCACAAAGTATAAACTACCAACATGACTTGAGTGGACCTAATCTTGAATGTCAGTGAAGAGGTTTTGCTCAGTCTGTGTGTTTTTATTAATTTTTTTCTTTCACAATCAGAGAGAGAAGTAACGTGAACCAGCTGTACAGACCATGCATCTATTTTGTCTTTGAAATTCAGGGTGGTTTGGTAATATGGACATATGGAGTTGACATTTCAATATCTGAACATGTTTTTCAATACCTATATTGATCAAAAGTGAATCACAGCATCTCTTGCATACCAACATGTGACATGGTAAATAAGATTTTTTTAGTAACGGTTCAGATGGCAGTCACAGGTGATCCACACATAGTGGTCTTTGTGACCAAACAAGATCAATTTGACAAATGAAAAGATACTTTTTGACATGCATACGAGTAAAATAATCAACAATATACTTTAAGGATACAACTTTTTTGCAACTCCATAGTCCTGTATCATATTCTGATGAGCTTTTGCTAGAAAACAATGAAAATTAATGTTTTTTTAATCAAAAAAGTTCACCCACGATAAACTTTTAAATTTATATACTCGGTTGCATTTGGGTGGATTTCTAAAAACTAGAACCCTGGCTGAATAATAAACAAAAAAGGGAAAAGCATGATGACTCAACAATACAATCGAATCACCACTGAATCTTACAAATGCTAAGAATTTATTGAAAGCCAAGAGCGCGATGCAACCTTGTCTATGTTCAGACAGGCGTTGCATAAGAGAACAAACATGGGTTAATGGGTGAACCTATTTAAAGAAAGCCCCAATGTGAGTTCAGTTTAGTTACATACACATAAAAAGCTCATCTACATATGATACAGGAAATCGTAGGGCTGGTAGTCAGAAAATCAGTTGGGTTTCAGTAGAAAAACCTCTAAACAATAACAGTGAAAAGAAGAAAATGTGTTCAGCTTTATTTAAAATATAATTCAAAAATAAAATAAACACCACTCTGAATGAATAGCATGTGTCATATGAACATGTACTTATGTCAACACTGCAAGCAGAAGAACTGCACAGAAGACTACAACAAACCATGAAGAACATCTACATTAGCCAACAAAACATATCCTGTAACACCTTTTCTATGACATTATTACTGTAAATTGTTGCACAGTGTTCAGGGGCACTCCAGTAAAAAGTATGGAATCCCCCCCAAAAAAGACATTTTCTGACTCCCGGGCGGACCTCGTTTTGGAGTTGTATCCACATGCACCAGAGATAACGGAACATTGAACAAAAACCTCAGTGTGTTTAGCGGATTTTCTCAAAATCCAATAACAGCCTTAATCCAAATGTTGCATTCTAAGTCATTGTGTCCCCGTCCAAATTTGATATTGTTCTTGATAAATAACTCAGGAATTAGTCAATTTTAAACTAGTTAATGACTGTTTTTCTCTCACTGCTGGTTTAAATGCTTTTCTCATCCACACAGAATCTGCTGGTTGTCGTGTCAAATGTTCTGCACTGTGTTGCAACATTAATGTGTGGAAGACTTACTAGGCGGTTGTAAAATCAGGCCGCCCTGCCAGAGCTCCCTCTCTTCATCAGACAACTGCGCCTCAAACTGCAGAGGAAAACACAAGTCAAAATCACATGCTGTCGTGTGAACATCTCCTTCATCAACGACTGATGTTCAGGCTCACGTGTAAAGAGAAATAATGCTGTAAATGCTAAGCTAGCTCCAGCTAGCGAAAACAAAAGACCCCTTCAACACTTGCATTCAAAAGTACGAGAAGCTTATAGCAGGTTGTTTGTGTTCATGCACCGCCAACATAGCGACGCGCCTGGCTGGGCACAACAAGCCGCGACGCCATTTTGAATCTATGTTTACGTACGAAGTAATGCCACGGCCGAGAAACAGACGATTAAAAGCATCAAAGGGTATTTAAAAGATAGGAATTATTCGACCACAGGTTACAGAAAGCAGGAGCTGTTAGATTTAGTGGAGAGAGCGGATGAGATTGGCCTGCTGGCGAGAGAAGACAGCGATCAGGAACGGGAATACGAGTGACGTAGAACTGTTGTCCACAATGCTGGTTTACTCCTCCAACCTGCATCATCAGTTATTCCAGATGTCCAACAGTTAGAACCAGGCATGTCTACAATCTTATTCTTACTAAAGATTTATCAAATTATAAGCGTAATCTGTCATTTCTGCGGCAGAAATGTCCCACAGCAATGACCCAGACATCTGAGTTCTAGATAGTCAAAAACTGCAGAGTCTTAATTTTACATCCGGGTCTCACAAAACCTGCGCATGTGCACAAGCAACCTGCCGTAGCGCTCAGAGTATCTTTGAATGAGATTATTTGATGAACGCGGCGGCTGCTCGGTAACACCAATGGTCCAGGCACATGAACAAACACATGATGTAGCACGGCGGCAACGTACGAAACAGTTTGCAAGTGGAAATGAGAGACTTCTGCAGTTCTTCAGGAGCTTTACATGTTTCAAGAACAAAATACACAAAATACAACCGGCCTTACAGGACACATATTTAGTGAAATTTGGGCCGACTATTTTCATACATCAATATATTACAGATATTTTTATTGGGTTGCAACATTCATGCTGAACTAAGACCGTAAGAGTCTTTTTACCGAGTCATAAATTCGTTAAGCTGTCACAAAGTAACTAGAGATGTTTGCTAACAGACCGGCAGATAAAATTAGTACTTTGGACGTGGCATCACAAGTGGTGCACTTTATGTACCTTGACACAGAAATGTTAGGAAATGGAAGTGACATATGGACTAAAAAGTGTACAGGGGTCTAAATGTCCAGCAAAGCCAAGCTCGTTAACTACGACATCAGCAAAAGACAAAAGACTCAAATATAGACTATATCAAGAGACTTTTTATAACATTCAAAAGATACATGTTGTTTTGTCACACAGCCTTGAAGGGACACTACAATAGAGATTCTGCTTTGAACTACAAAACAACTCAACCGTCACATCATCACGCTTCATGAGTCGGATCTGGTTCTGGAGGTTGTGCTGAACAGCCATAAAACTGAATAAAAAACAAAACTTTCTGCCATTTGTAGATTGATTTCTTATTTGTAAATGATTGAACTGATCCTGAATTAAAACTGAAAAATTGAAATAATGGACAAAAACAGTCTTACGCTTATGAGACGTTGCTGCAGTCGGACTGGGAGGGACTGAAATCCGTCTTGATCAGCAACACTCGGCCAGACGGTCGTCTCTGCTGCTCCAACAGAACACAAGATCATTGTGAATAAAAGAACAATATGAAGAAAGTGGTCAAAGGAAATCTGAGACAGATTCACATCTCCACCATCATTTGTTACATTCTCTCAGCCACATCTTTCCACAAAAGCTGGGGCTCAGTCTTGAGCACGTATGACACATGGGCTGAAGCCACAGACTGTATATATACTGGACAAAGTCTACAAGACATCATCTACTGGTTTTGACACAAATTTGGCTTCTCAAGAAATAATTCAACAATTAGCATATTGTTAATAGCAGATGATTAGTTTTCTGTCAGTTATTTGCTCAGAGTTTCAGCTGCACATTTTAACACGGCTTAAACTTTGACAGAAAGATGTCTGTAAATGAATTGATTTATTTTCTATGTCAGCGTATAGAGCTCTCACCCTGTTTTGCTTAATATGGTCTGGACTTTAAATATTCACACCATCTCAATCAGAATTTGATCACACTTTGATCCTTTGGGATTCTGGCTGTGATTGTCATTTGCACCTTGAGCCGTCACTGCACCAGTTATACAGCCTGACACCTACTACGTGTGTATGTCAGGTGTGTACCACAGGGAGCACACCTGGAACCTCACGTTTCTGTAGAACCTCATGGAAAATTTTATAATTAAATTTTAAACCTGATAAAAATCTGTTTCTCTCAAACAAAGCAGAAAAGATCTAAGTCATTGTGTCCCACTCCAAATCTGATTTTTTTTTTTTTTTTTTACAACTGATTCAGCAATTAGCAAATTTTAAGCTAGCTGATAATTGTTTTTCTTTCCCTGCTGGTTTAAATGCTTTTCTCATCCCAACACAATCCACTAATCATCGTGTCAGATGTTCAGTACTGTGTTTCAACATTAATGTGTGGACGTCTTACCAGCTTCTTCTTCTAACGGAACGTCCACCAAGGACGCCACCGCGGAGTCAGACGGCAGCTGCACAGAAAAACACAAGTTAAAATCACATGCTGTCACATCAACATCACCTTCATCAATGACTGATGTTCAGGCTCACGTGTAAATTGAAATAGTGTTGTAAAGACTAAGCTAGCTCCAGCTAGGCTAAAACAAAAGACCACCAACGGCGCAGTAACATGAACAAACTCATGATGTAGCACGGCGGAAACGTACGAAACAGTTTGCAAGTGGAATCCAGCGAGACTTCTGCAGTTCTTCTGTGATGGGGGTTTAACCTGTTTCATGGGGAGTTGAGAGTCCTTGTTTATGGGGTGCAGGTTTTACAACTACCACCAAAAATAACAGCTAAGAAACCGGTTAAGTCTGGAGCACAGCGATACCAAACTCAATGACTGCCTCACAACTTATTTCTTCATGCTGTCATTGGTGTGTGAGTCATTCAGTGTGTGTGCTGTGACCAAGAACCGTGTCTTCAAGAGTCTTTTAACACCCGAGTATCAACCTCCAAACTCTTCATGCCCGTGACAGCAGTCTGTCTTAAAACTTTGACATGTTCATTAAAATGAATACATTAAAGATTTACTCAAAAAAATATAGACGATATCAATAGACTTTTTATAACATTCAAAGATACATATTGTTTTGTCACACAGCCTTGAAGGGACACTAAAATACTGATTCTGCTTTGAACCACAAAACAACTCTTAACTGTCACATCATCAAGCTTCATGAGTCGGATCTGGTTCTGGAGGTGTTGCTTAACAGCCATAAAACTAAATAAAAATTTAAACTTTCTGCCATTTGTAGATTGATTTCTTATTTGTAAATTATTGAACTGATCTTGAATTGAAATGGAAAAATTGAAGTAAAGGACAAAAACAGTCTGACCTGTATGTCGTCTTCCTGCAGTTGGTCTGGCAGGAGCTGATCAACATTTTCACCAGGCCTGACGGTCGTCTCTGCTGCTCCAAAAGAACGAAAGATAATTGTTAATAAAACAAAAAAAAAAAAAAGAAGAAAGAGATCAAAAGAAAAGTGACTTAAATTCACATAACCACCATCTTTCCACAGAATTTAGGGCTCAGTCTTGACCAAGTATTGCACATCGGTTAAAGCAATAGACTGTGTGTGTGTGTGTGTGTGTGTGTGTGTGTGTGTGTGTGTGTGTGTGTGTGTGTGTGTGTGTGTGTGTGTGTGTGTGTGTGTGTGTGTGTGTGAAGGGTGAATGTGAGGCATTATTGCCATCTATCATTAATCACATAAACATGTCAATAATATTTTTCAGATCATTTAAAATGATAATGACATATTTTGAGATGATAAAACAAATCAGGGAGAATTGAAGTGATCCAGTTGTAGCTGGTAGACTTTCTACAAACCTGATGATGTGCTTGGTGTCTCCTCTGTCTGACTCTCCAGGAGTTCTGATGATGAGGAGGTTGAGGTTGAGGAACCATCATGTTGGTCTGCTGCTCCTCCTGCAGTCCTCCTCTTTTTTGACTCCTGTGTCACCTGAAGTCAGAAAGATACAGCAGTCAACCTGTGCACCCCCCCAGTAAACAGTGATTATTGTGAGAACAGGACGTCATTTACAGCATCAACGGGGTCTTCAGAGTCACTGCTTCTTCTTCTTCTTCTTCCAGACTGAGGGCTGCAGCAAACAAACACCGTAACAGTTTTCCATGAAATCAACCAACAAAAACTTGCTCTTGTAACAAATCCAAACACTGGTTAATACCTGGATCTTTCTGGCTGGTGTGGCTCATATCTTCTGGACTCTCTGCTTCAGACTGATCTGAAGTTCTGTCCATCAGTTGGTTCTGAATGACATAAAGACAAAAGTTGTCACGGTTAAATCCCAAACCACAGACTCAGACAACTGACTTTAGTTTTCTTAGTGAATGCGGAACAGAAACGGTGACCAATAAAAATGATTCTGTCACAATGAACATGAAATACACGATTGTGATCACTGACAGCAATATGAAAGTACCATCGTAACACTTCAGTCGTCCACAGTAATTAATGCACACACATATTTGTGTCACTGTTTCCAAATGTGTGTGTGGGGGGGGGGGGGGGGGGGCTGTTTCAGGTCAGTAACTTTAGTTAAGTTGATATCACTTTTAAAAAATCTATGCAAATTGAATTTGAGTTTGAGTATTTGGCTGTTAATAGGGAAGTGTGGGGGAGCTGCTTGGTCTCCTGCCAGAGTGACTCGGCTCCAGATAAGCGGCAGAACAAGAATGAATGAATGAATCATGTGTGATTTATAATGAACCATTGAAATAATGGACATACAGTAAATGGCCTCACATTTGTGTTTTGTTCTTCCAGCGGGAGCAGGAACTGAGGTCGGTTCTGCTGATCAGCACCGGAGTCGACAGCTGCTTGTGCTGCTTTGACAGAACAAATGAGAATTGTTAAGAATGACAAAAAAGTAAAACCAATCTCGAATTTTAATAGCAAAAAACCAAAAACAACCAAAGAGAAAAAGTAAAACAAATCAATAAAGTAGAGTTGAAAAAAATAAATCCCATTCTTGTTTAATAGCACAAAAGTGTAAATAATTTTAAATATGACAGTGAACAGTGTACAGTGAACCCATATGTTTGCTTCAATAATCACTAATTCACTCACTGAAAACTTAAATGTGACACAGTTAAACTTTTCTTTCCTGAAAAACAGACGTAAACAGCTGAAAATTTAATATTCATTCATTTTCTATATCCGCTTTTAACAGTCAAGTGTCAAGGGTCACAGGGTGTGGTGTGTCGGGGGGCTGGAGCTGCCTTAATGCAATATGTCACTTTGACTGTTGGATTAGTGCACACGCCTCCAACAGGAACAAATGTATGATTTTAGATTTCCAAATGTTTTTGACCATTAGACTTTATTTAAATGATTTAAATTTCCCAGAAATTAATTTAGTGGAAGATACATGAGACGATGATGATTTTATATATACATACAGATATTAATTGGACCCTTAATTTTACTAAGCGGTTGAAGATGATAGATAGATAGATAGATAGATAGATAGATAGATAGATAGATAGATAGATAGATAGATAGATAGATAGATAGATAGATAGATAAAACTTGTATAAACTTTGATTAAAGAATGATCATTTTTAGAACTGAGTTTTTGTCACAGTCAGATAATGAGTAATTAAGATAGAAGGGGAAGAAATGTGTCAAAGTCTCAAATAAATAAAGGAAATAATCAAACAGCTCATCATGGCAGACATACAGATTAGGAGGGATGAGGTTCCTTTAAACTGGAGAACAAAAGAAGGAATGAGAGAATCAGCTCAGTTTTACTGGAAAATTGTTGCCGTTCTAATAACTTTCGAGTGGTAAGATGTTTGTCAGGAGTGTGTTTGGCCAATGAGCGATCCAGCTCTGAAAATAAATCCAGATCAGTGAGGGAGAAGCTGGATTTCCGTTTTTGGACGGAGAGAGAGAAGACGGAATAAAGGGGTACCAGCGCCCCCTGTCGACCGCGAGTGTGAAATGACAGGGTGGTTACTCACAGAAAACAGTTTCCACAGGACACTCTGAGAATTTGTGACCAAATGTATCCCTAAAACCAGTGCTTCACCGTTCGGCTCCAACTGCGTTGTTTCGTTTAGTTAATTCTGCCAAACGCTCGCAGTCACAAAGCCAACGCTGCTCTATGACGTTCACCACTATGACGTCACTTAGTGCTTCTTATTCTTTTTGTCATTACTGCTTTATTATTTTATTAAAACAAGATGTAACAAAAGAGCAAAAAAAAGATACAACAGTAAAAAAATGATAAACACACCTTCAAAAACAAACTGGCATCCATTTTTTCATTGATGTCAAATATAATGGTGATGAAAAAATAAATAAATAACAAAAACTAAACATTAAAGAATTCCGTAAATAAATAAATTTAAACAATACAGAAATAAGTAAAAGACTGAAAAAAATAAACAGAGAGTAAATAATAATACATAAAAGATAAAGAGATATAAGGAGCCACAGTAAGTAGTATTCAGAAACAAACATTCAGAATATAACAGCTTGGGCAGTTTAACCTTTTTCTTACATTTCAATCACAGAAATTTCACTTTTTTAGTGAGGGCCAAGATGGGGGGACTTTGACAAGCTAAATTTATGTATATAAAATTTGGTTATTATAAGAATATTATGAGGACTACAGCTGGAAAGTAGCTTTTAGCTAAATCTGGCATATTTACACTAAAGCATGAAAAATACAAAGTGTTCATTAATGTGCATTGTCCCTCATCAATAAACAATAAAATAAAATAATAAAAAAATCACCAAAAACTCACCATGGTATTTTCCTGGAAAATACCAATTTGTGTGGCTTTATAAGCGAAGGAGTCTCTGTTCATAGAACTGGAGGTCATTGGTGTACCGATTTCCACTAGTTTTGTAATGTGTTACATTCAAAGAAGGCCTGCTCTGTTGTCTCCCTGTTTGTCTTGCATAGGAACAATTACCTACATCAAATTTAAATCTTATTCGTATGAACTCATTAGATAAATTTCATTTAGTATTTTGAAGTGTTTGTCTTTATACTTTGAGGGATTGGAAATTGAAGGAATTTAGGTCTAATAGATGTAATTTAGTTTTTCTTACAGCCACTGAGATTTGGAATCTTCCTTATTGAGCCAGGATACATTAAATAAATAAAGTAATACCTTAAGAATGAATTATTACAGTTTTATGTTAAAAAAAAAAACAACCTACATCATTGATATTTAATTGGTCACGTTTCTGCAAAGCTTTGTCAAAATTGTTTCAAATTAAATTAAATCAGTTATATAAATCAGACCATTTATCTCATGAAAGAATAAATTAGCATTTTGTTTAGAATTAGAGGATGTATATAAGATACTATAAAAATCAAAATCTCCTAAGCATTCTTTCCCAGTTATTATAAACTGTAAATTGTATTTGTTTTTCTTGTCTATGTCTTTCTAAATGACTAAAATATGTGTTTTTTTTTTCTCCCTCTTCAATCCACTTTGTTCTGGGTCTAATGCTCCCTGACCTTATTAATATAAAACTCATCTAGTTGAGATTGCAAGCTGTTGTCCTCATCACTCCATTTACTTTACTGTAGTACACCAGTAGTTCTTTAATCAAGTATGCGTCCTTCGGTCTTCTTTCTTCATTCAATTTTTACTCAAGGTTATAGAATATTTTCTGATAGTAAATTTGAGATACTCCCATTTTTGAACTGGGGAAGATAAATTTTCATCTTTCATATTTTTCAATTTTCATCAAGTGGGGGTCTGGCATTATTTATAAGTCTGGCTGCAGACTGAAAGAAGCTTTTTTGTGTCTTGAGGTTTTAATCCTGATGGACTTCAGCCGTCTGCCAGAGGGGAGGGGGAACAAAAAGTTTGTCCTGGGTGAGAGGGATCGACTACTATATCTTCCTGCTCGCCTCAGTGTCCTGGAGGTATACAGGTCCTGAAGGGATGGCAGATTGCAGTCGATCACCCTCTCTGCTGTGTAGATGATACACTGCAGTCTGCTCCTGTCTTTAGCAGTGCTAGCAGCGTACCAGACGGTGATGGAGGAGGAGATGATGGACCCAATGATGGCAGTGTAGAACTTCATCATCATTGTTTTTGGCAGGTTGAACTTCTTTAGCTGCCGCAGAAAGCACAACCTCTGCTGTGCTCTCTTGATGAGAGAGCTGACGTTCAGCTCCCACTTGAGGTCCTGGATGATGTAAGATCCACAGGTGGAAGGACTCCACAATGGGGACTCTGGAGTCACACAGGGTGAGGGGTTGGCCAGGACTGGGCTCTTCCTGAAGTCAACAACCATCTCCACTGTCTTGAGGGCATTAAGCTCCAGATTGTTCTGTTTGCACCAGAACACCAGGTGATTGATCTCCCGTCTGTAGACAGACTCGCCCCCATCAGAGTGGGTTGTATCGTCCACAAACTTCAGGAACTTTACAGACTGGTGGCTGGAGGTGCAGCTGTTGGTGTCCAGGGAGAAGAGTAGACGGGAAATAACCCACCCTTGGGGGGATATGGTACTGATGGACCATGTGTTGGAGACGTGCTCCCCCCTCCAGCTTCACGTAGTGCCTTCTGTTGGACAGGAAGTCAGTAATCCACCTGCAGGTGGAGTCGGGCACGCCAAGCTGAGAGAGCTTGTCCTGCAGCAGGGCCGGGATGATCATGTTGAAAGCAGAGCTGAAGACAAACAGAATCTTGGTGTAGGTTCCTGGGGAGTCCAGATACTGGAGGATGAAGTGGAGATTGAGATTGAAAAGTCAGTCATGCAGCTTTGGAACGTGATGTGACTCTATGATACGTGACCAAATAGTCATCAGAGATCAAGATAAAGGAGTCAGAATGCACCTGATAAACGCATCCGAGCTCACGCGAGAAAAGAACATTAAAATATGTCAAGCGTCGTCGGCACAGTTAAAGACTTTTTTTGTACAGAGAAAGAGGCTGCACAGATGATTCAGTGCAAAAGGCAGAGAAAAGAGTCTCAGCAAAAGGAAAGGAAACGAGGCAGAAGAAGGATAAAGGCTGTGAGAGGTGTGGAGGCAAACATGCACCCAAACAGCATCCAGGGTTTGGAAAAAACTGCAGGAAATGTAACACAAACAGAAAGATCCAAAAGACGAATTGTGAAAGCAAAGAGATCGATTGAGGATATGTAAAGGAAGAAGATAAGGAGAAAGGTGTTCAAAGTTATTGTACAAGGTTACAAGATAAAGGTTCTGTTAACACAAGAAATGTTTAATGACAAAGAGTGTGTAAAACCTGCATAAGCAGTGATTTGATGTTATGGTGAATGTATTTGAACACTTCAACATCCTGGTTAACATTTATTCTCCTTTATTTGAAAACGGGAAATGTACAGATGGTGATTCATGTCTTATTCTGGAGGGGGCCGGAATTAAAGCGGTTCTGACTACACAACTCAGTGTGGTATGTTCACAACGAAACACTTTGGACTTTTTTTATTCTTTAAGAATTCATGCTGCCTTAAAAATCCTCTAAAGGTCAGAGATTCTGACCTCTTGCTCTGTAAAAATGTCTTGAATGCTGTCTGCTGCCAAATTTTCACTCAGAAACTCAACAATGTTACTAAATTGTGGAAAATGCATCTTTAAAATTAATCTTTAAGACGAGTTACTGCTGTTGTTATACATGTCATATTCTATGTACCAATTAGCTGTTTCAGCACCACACGTCAACAACCGTTAGTCTGTGATACGGTAAATAACTCCATCTAGATAACATTTTATCTCATGAAGCACTGTTTTCTGTTTGTACATTTTTTAATGTCTGGTCTTTCGGAGGGTTCTGAAAGCAGCAGCATCATCATGTAAACTTTGTGTTGAACTCCAGTATTTCTATTAACTCGCGACACTGTGGCGGGATGAATTAGACTCTGACGAGGTGCCACAGGTTCATCATGAACATAAAGTACTTCTACACTTTAAAAGATGAGCAAGATTCTGCACAAAGCAGTGTGTCACACACACACACACACACACACACACATGAGCAACATGAGTGAGTTCTGAGTTTTGTACTGCATCACTTGAGTGTGTCACTTGTGAATATACAGTGGGGTAAAAAAGTATTTAGTCAGCCTCTGATTGTGCAAGTTCTCCTACTTAGAAAGATGAGAGAGGTCTGTAATTATCATACACTCAACAAAAATATAAACGCAACACTTTGGTTTGCTCCCATTTTGTATGAGATGAACTTGTGGGCAGTCTAAGGCACACCTGTGCACTAATCATGGTGTCTAATCAGCATCTTGATATGGCACACCTGTGAGGTGGGATGGATTATCTCAGCAAAGAAGAAGTGCTCACTATCACAGATTTAGACTGGTTTGTGAACAATATTTGAGGGAAATGATGATATTGTGTATGTGAAAAGTTTTAGATCTTTGAGTTCTCTCATACAAAATGGGAGCAAAACCAAAAGTGTTGCATTTATATTTTTGTTGAGTGTATACTATATTATATATATATATATATATATATATAATAATTTATTGATTAATCAAATACAAACAAAATGGGTATGATACAAAATCGTGAACATCTTTACACATAAAAAATAAGAGAACAGAAGAGGATTATTGTAAATTAATTATATACAAGAAAATAAAAGAATAAAATAATTTTATGATAAAAGAAGCTAATCTTGGGGCATTATTGGGATCAATCAAGATAGATCAATAAAACATCCCTGGCTGAGGAGCTGAATGGTCGTGTTCTGTCCACTTCGTCCTCACACAGCAGCTGATGTTTCTTTTGGAGACTTTTGTGACTCAGGAATGAGTGAAAGCTGATGGTTTGTTTGTTTGTTTGTTTGTTGTTTATTGAAACTGCAGAGCGAGCAGGACCTCGCCTGTTACTGGTTGTAAATAATGTGAATTTGATCTATCTAAACCACCGTAGGGGTTGAATAGCGCCACCTGGTGTATAGGAATGTGGTCACGAGCTCTGCATCAATCCTTTTTCATTATCTGGAATCAATTTGCCGTGACGTGATGTGCAGGGTAACCAATTCAGGTGTTAGAAACCCGCCCACTGACTTTGATGGCTGAATTTGACAGATAAAATTAATTCATGATGCACCGCAACGCAAGAACCATGAAATAATTAATTAATAGTGTGAAATATTATATATGTTTTTGACCATGCAAAATTAAATCCTGAATAATTATTTATGAATTTAACTCCAACTTGAATTAATTAATGGCACATTTAAGTAATTTTTAATGATGTATTTATTTATTTAAGTTTGGCACGTTTACTCCTCCAATTTAATTAATTAATGACACATTAATAAATTAATGATTCATTTAAGTAATTATTTAATGATGTATTATTTAACTAATGATACAGTTAATTAATAAATGACTCATTTAAGTAATTATTTAATGATGTATTATTTAATTAATGATGTATTTAATTAATTAATGACACATTTAAGTATGAATGAATGAATGAATGAATGAATGAAAACTTTATTTCGAACATTTGATACAACAACAATTACAAGATAGATCAGTAAAGACAACAACAAAAAAGTTCCTACTGTGTACCCAACATGTCCGGAAAGGGGTAGGGTGAAGCATCAGCTTATTTATCCCTACCCCTTCTTCCCCACAACCAGTAATACCCTTTGCCACATATACACATAGATTCCTACACACCTAAACGATATCATATATATATATATATATATATATATATATATATATATACACACATATATACACAAACATAAATATACACCTACACATACCTACTTACATAAAACTATATTTACAAGCCAAAGCAAAAAACAAAACACCACTAACCCTCATTACCCTTCCTCCGCCCTATACCTAGAAAAAACCATATTTTGTACCGCTGTTTGAACTGGTTCATGCTTGGACATTGCTTGAGCCCCACTCCCAATCTGTTCCACATCCTCACCCCACAGACAGAAATACAGAAACCTTTTAATGTTGTTCGTGCCCACTGATGCTTTAAATTAAATTTCCCCCTCAGACTGCAATCCCCTGATCTGTTAAAAAAACATATTTTTAATATTTGCTGGAAGTAAATTGTTATTGCTTTATACACGATTTGTACTGTTTGAAAAATGAACCAAGTCTGTGAATTTTAAGAATTTGGATTGTAAAATAGTGGATTTGTATGATCTCTATAGCCAGTATTATGAATAATTCTTATAGCTCTTTTCTGCTTACTGATAGTGATTGTGTTGTACCTTTATAAGTATTACCCCATACCTCTGCACAGTACTGTAAATATGGTAAAACCATGTGAGCAGTAAAGAATGCGGACTGAGTTGTGGTCCAGAATATGTTTCGCTTTGT
Organism: Thalassophryne amazonica; assembly: GCF_902500255.1. Lineage (NCBI taxonomy): Eukaryota > Metazoa > Chordata > Actinopteri > Batrachoidiformes > Batrachoididae > Thalassophryne > Thalassophryne amazonica. Next base: position 15,025 of record NW_022986658.1, read on the forward strand.
TTAGAACTGAAATGCTTCTTGACAGTTTACTTTGTATATGTTTTATATGAGTCTTCCAGTTTATCTTATCATCTATTATCACCCCCAGAAACTTATTTTCATGTACCCTTTCAATATCTACCCCTCGACTTGTAACTGAACCTGTATGTCTGTATTACAATAGCCAAATAACCATGTATTTGTTTTACTTAAGTTTAATGATAATTTATTTCTGTTCCAACCATATTTCAATTTTCCCATTTCTATACTGATCCTCCTCAGTAACTCCTGCAATCCCCCCCTGAACAAAAAATGCTTGTGTCATCTGCAATAATACTAATTTTAATATTTTGGAAACATGGACAATATCATTTATATAATTAGAAACAGTTTTGGATCCAATACTGACCCCTGTGGGACGCCACAAGCATTGTCCAAGCATGATGATGTATATTCTCCCAACTTTACAAACTGTTTTGTTACTTAAGTAGCTTCTCACCCAGTAATTATTTAATGATGTATTATTTAACTAATGATATAGATTAATTAATTAATGACACATTTAAATAATTATATAATGATTTATTTAATTAATTACTGACACATTTTAAAGTAATCATTAAATTATTAATGACATATTTAGTAATTATTTAATGATGTATTATTTAACTAATGATATAGTTCCTTAATTAATGACACACTTTACGATTGATCTGCTGTGCGACCCCTAACGGGAACAGCAGAAAGACAAAGAAGAATATAATGATTATTAATTAATTAATGACACATTTAAGTAATTATTTAATTATTAATGACACATTTAAGTAATATTTAATGATGTATTATTTAACTAATGATATAGTTAATTACTTAATGACACATTTGAACGATTGATCTGCTGTGGCGACCCTAACGGGAAACAGCCGAAAGACAAAGAAGAATATAATGATTTATTTAATTAATTAATGACACATTTAGTAATTATTAACAGTAATTAATGACACACATTTAAGTAATTATTTAATGACGTATTTATTTATTTAATTTTGACACTCTTATTCCTCCATATGTTGTTTGTTTGTTTGTTTGTTTTTGGTTGCCATGGGTGACACCTGCCGTAAAATCGCTCTGACGTCATCTTTCACTCAGCAACGGTTAACACTTAGTTCACAGAACTAGTTAGCAGTTGGATGCTCTTGGAACAACACTAATAACTGGACATCTTGACGTGTTTGCAGCAAAATAAGACTTTCTCCCAGTTGGATTTTTACAATCTTCAGAGCAGCTGACTTGTTTACGGTTGTAATGACTTTATTAGTCGACGTCTTTCTCTGAGTTTTTTTGTAACTTGACGCTGTCTGTGGGTCTGTTCATGTAAAGACAGAGACAGACAGACAGAGACAGGGGACATTTATTCAGATACTGTACTGTCTGCTGGTAAAATGTGTTGAATTGAGCAGGATTTTAGACATTAGATTTAAAAACAAAAAATGGAAAGGATTTGTCACATAATTGATCTGTTTTAGATTTAAAGTCACATAGAGACATTTATAATATGTCATGTTAAAATAATTTGGAGAAGTTAAAGTGATATTCCAGATTTACTCAAGTTGACTTTGTTGAACATAAGGCCACGTTCTATATGTGACGTGACACAGATGATAATTTCACTTTCTCCATCTCCAACTTTCACTTTGTCAGTTTCCGTTTCAATTTTCTTTTGTTTTTTTTCTTTTTTTTTTTTCTTCATTTATAGCAGCAAATCACAACCAAAGTTGCCTCAAGGTGCTTCACACAACCCCTAGAGCAAGTACACAGACAACAGTGGTAAGGAAGGAAAATAATGAATAACTTTCAGCTTGTTTGTTTGTTTAATCTCTGAATTTGTTTTTCCACAGATGGAAAGATCTTGAACTTTTCCAGAAGACTCTCCGAGCCATCCTCCAGATGAACAAGGGGCGTACTGTCACTGAGCCGACTTAAGTCAGAGTACAAGCTGCTGACTGGAGAACACATCGCCTTTAGACGCATGGGACACAGAACGCTGATGTCACTGCTCCTCAGCCTGCCCGCCATCATCCACATGGAGCAGAATCCATTTGGAGAGGTTCGTGATTTGTTTGGATCAAATGGTCAACTTGATCAGTGTCTGTCAGCCACATTTCAGAAAGAAAGAACTTTTTGAAACGGCAAATTCTGCCAACACACACACACACACACACACACACACTATATATATATATACTAATACATATTAATATATATATATTATATTATAGCATATATATATCACTCAACAAAAATATAAATGCAACACTTTTGGTTTTGCTCCCATTTTGTATGAGATGAACTCAAAGATCTAAAACTTTTTCCACATACAAAAATATCACCATTTCCCTCAAAATTGTTCACAAACCAGTCTAAATCTGTGATAGTGAGCACTTATCCTTTGCTGAGATAATCCATCCCATCTCACAGGTGTGCCATATCAAGATGCTGATTAGACACCATGATTAGTGCACGGTGTGCCTTAGACTGCCACAATAAAAGGCCACTCTGAAAGGTGCAGTTTTATCACACAGCACAATGCCACAGATGTCACAAGATTGAGGGAGCGTGCAATTGGCATGCTGACAGCAGGAATGTCAACCAGAGCTGTTGCTCGTGTATTGAATGTTCATTTCTCTACCATA
>NW_022986659.1:0-17451 GCF_902500255.1 Thalassophryne amazonica
TCGTTGACGTCATTCGCCTGTGAGCACTCCTTGTGGGAGGAGTCGTCCAGCCCCTCGTCGGAATTCCTTTGTCTGAGAAGTTGCTGAGAGACTGGCGCTTTGTTTGATCAAAATTTTTTCTAAACCTGTGAGACACATCGAAGTGGACACGGTTCGAAAAATTAAGCTGGTTTTCGGTGAAAATTTTAACGGCTGATGAGAGATTTTGAGGTGATACTGTCGCTTTAAGGACTTCCCACGCAGTGGGACGTCGCACAGTGCTCCCAGGCGCCGTCGTCAGCCTGTTTCAAGCTGAAAACCTCCACATTTCAGGCTCTATTGATCCAGGACGTCGTGAGAGAACAGAGAAGTTTCAGAAGAAGTCGGTTTCAGCATTTTATCCGGATATTCCACTGTTAAAGGAGATTTCTTTTAATGAAAGACGTGCGGACGTCTTTTGATGGCTTTCAGTGGAATGAGTATATGAGAAATTGTTTAACAGCTGGACATGTTCCAACTTGTCCTTAAGGCTTCCAACAGATGTGTTTTTCCTGTGGCGGAGCGTCGCGGCGGCTGCGAGCCGACACTGCAATCCGCCCGCACGTCTTTCATTAAAAAAATCTCCTTTAACAGTGGAATATCCGGATAAAATGCTGAAACCGACTTCTTCTGAAACTTCTCTGTTCTCTCACGACTCCTGGATCAATAGAGCCTGAAATGTGGAGGTTTTCAGCTTGAAACAGGCTGACGACGGCGCCTGGGAGCGCTGCGCGACGTCTCGCACGGTGGGAAGTCCTTAAAGTGACAGTATCACCTCAAAATCTCTCATCAGCCGTTAAAACTTTCACCGAAAACAAGCTTAATTTTTCGAACCGTGTCCACTTCGATGTGCCTCACAGGTTTAGAAAAAATTTTGATCAAACAAAGCGCCAGTCTCTCAGCAACTTCTCAGACAAAGGAATTCCGACGAGGGGCTGGACGACTCCTCCCACAAGGAGTGCTCACAGGCGAATGACGTCACTGACAGGCGTGGAGAAACTCACGCATGCGCACGAGGGTTCAAGCATGTCTGACCGTAAAAACATATGAATGAAATCCATATAGTTTTTGAAAAAAATAAAAAGGACCTATACTTTATTGACAGACCTTGTACATGTCATTGTAATTAATATAAAAAGATTATGTTTTATAAGAACCACAGTGGCAGCTAAACGTTCACAGCAGCTCCACACACCAGAAAATCATAACAATCTTTAGCCTGTTATCTTCTTCGTCCTGTCAAAGCCACTAAAATGAGAATCTGGGGTGATTGACCATATAATCCAATTCTAATCGTGTCACATTGAAACCGTTTCCTTCTGTTGCTTGGAAACAGCCAGTTTGAGTTGCCAAAAAAAAATGACTTATCTTTTCTCAGAACAGTGTAATCAGAGCGGAACTTTGTGCAGTTTTTAAATCCCAAGTGGTTTTGAAAAGAAAAAAGAGTGTAAAAATTAAAACTTTTAGAGTTAAATTTCCTCTGAAGGCAGAAACTGTGCTCACTGAACCACAAAACTGCTGGAAAGGTGATTATTAAACCCCAGCAATTGCATAAAATAATTAAAGTACAGGTAAGCAATGTTTGAAAGTTGGCTAACAAAATGATTATTAATAGAAAACTTGACATTTTTTACACTTCATGGAAGTCAAGCATTATGTACTTTTATTTTTTAAGTCAACCATGACAAGTGTTTAAAAAAGCCAACAAAATAATATGAACAACCTACTTTGTAATTGTTGGCATGGAGTTAGTAGAGCTAAACATCTGAAGATTATGTTCCGTTCAGTGTATTTTTCTAATGTACTAGTTTATATAAATCCTGCACTAGTCTCAGAAGATGGTCCAATAGCTTGCAGCCTTAGCTAGTACCAGTTTTTCAGGTATTCTCAAGGTCGGCGCTACTTCACCTTCGGCAAAGTGGCCAATCCGAAGGCGAGGATTTGTACTTCCATGACTGTCCACTCGGTGACAACGCACTCGGGGCTGTATGCTGTTCTGTTGAAATCAGCCGGCTTTTATTGTCTCTACTTGCTTCTAATGTCCAGCTGACAGCTATTATTGCCTGGAACAGTGAGATTTATACACCAAGCTGACCTGAAATGAACAATTATACATTAAATTGATTTTATTGATGAGTCTTACACATTTGAAAAGTGACCAAATTACATGAGTTCCGTGATGTTTTCACTGAGAAAACCCGCCCCTCGAGGTTAAATGCCTGGATGACCGACCTTGGGAATGGGTTTTGCACATTTTTAAATCATGATACTGTATATTAAACTGACAGTACAGAATTAATAGAATAAAACTAATATTACGCAATAGATACAACACAGGTACAATAAAATGCATTGCAAGCCTTTCTGTTAAGCTACCCAAGACAAAGTCACGCTTGTTCACTGTTGGGACCCGTGTTCAATTGCATTTGTTTGTTTGTTTTATCCCCTTCCCTCTCCATCACCAAATAACTCCACCCACCGGTGCTCTGGATGCTTTAAAGGTGCTGTGTCATCACTGCAGCACCTTTTCAGGCAACCAATGAGATGTGGCAAAACTTGTCCTCATAATGGAAGGAGGAGCTTGTTTTTTACCATGTCCATATGCAGTCAGCTGATGTGTCACACAAAATCTAGAGCAGAAATGAAAACAAACAAAAAATGTCTGTGATAACAGACTGGACAAACCAGATGTTCTTACTGAGGGTGAGTGCTTTTATCACTGTATACATTATAAGTAAGTCGTTAACTGTTATTGTTGTCATAGAAACAAAATCCATGAGGAGCTTTTTTTTAAGAAAGTGGGATGAAATTCTTCTTTGCACCCTCTCCGTGCTTTTCTGCCAGAAAAAATGTAGGCTCTCAGCCCAGCAATCACAATCATAACGCTTCTCCCCACTTCCTAATATTTTGGAAGAACTACAACTCTTGGTGAAACTCTATTCTACTAGCATTAATAGCAACTATCCACCAGGTGGAGATATTGCTCCATTTCAAGAACCTTGAGTATAGGTTCAAGGTTGCTCCAGCAGTACCATAGTAGCATATGAACAATGTAACTTTGAACATGATTAACAATGATTTTTTACGTTTAAAATTAAACAAATATCCACTGTTATGAACTTAAGATCCATTCCTGCACCCAAAATACATTTGCCAGCAAAGTAAGGTGCAAATCATTCGTGATCCAAAAAAGAAAAAGAATGTTTGTACCCTCCTAGGGTACAGCAGAAGCAACAAAGAATTGTGGTACCATGGTACCACCACTGGGTAAATAGTCCTTAGAGAAATTTAATAATATCACCATCAATATACGGTGTAAGAACAAAAGCCCGGCAGTATGAAGGCCCTGAGGCCTTTTGGTAACCATGTTTATACCCGATACTGTAGTAGGAAGTGAATAAGACTCCATAAACTCTCTCGGGATGGGATGACAGTCCATTGGAGGTTACTTCCCCAGCCAAAATAAATAAATAAAAAACACCCATTTTCATCAGAGTGAACTGATGAAAATGCGTATTATTTTGGCTGGGACTGAAACAAGGGCACATGGACTCAGACGGATAACATGAACCGAAGTCAAACCCAGGTTTATCACCCAGCCTATTCTGCTGATGTACCTGTTTGTATAAGTTGTAAGTAATGATAAATTGCAATTTTAATACAGCAAACCACAGTGAGGTTTCATCTGTAGCTCGACTGCAGGTTCACTACTGATACCCGTGCATTTTCTTTTCAGCAATTTGTGATTTCTCTCCTAACACACAATTGTCAAAGGTGAGTCGAGCATTCACAGGCTTAAATGCTAATAATGTATTTATTGGTTAAGATTGTAAACAACTTGTCCTTTAACCTGTGATGACGTAATATTTTTTGATTCCCTCAAGACAGAAATATTGACACCCTAAACTAGGCGAGAAAATGACATTCTTTAAACTCAAGCACAAAAATATCACACTGTTTGTATAAAGAGACAATGATGATGTGATTATGTGGGTGCGATAAAGGAAAGAACAGAAGAAGCAATAAAGTGTCTAACGAAGCACGATGAGTCAGTGCAAAATGAGCTGTCTGATTAGCGTGTCCGCGTGGTCACGGAGGAAATTTCAGCATGATTAATAGCAGCGGTCACAGGTTATATTCCCTTTTTTTCAGCCCATTAAATTATGCAAGGACTGTTTTAATGAGCCGAGGGGTTATCAGTGAATGTTAGATTCTACAGTAGTACACTTGGATCCACAACCAGCTGGGAAAAATCCAACTCTAAACCAGATGAATCTGAAAATTCTCTCTATGTGGAATACGACACACGTACACAAACAGAATGTCAGTTGTTTTGTCTTTACTGCTCTCGTTCGGTCCCTTAATGTACACAGAGTATCATTACGACCGAATTTAAATTTTAGTCACGTTACGGATTTTTCTGTTTGTGCTGACAAACAGCTGAATGATTAATTGGATGACTCATCACATAAACATTGTGAGAAATATTTGTCGTAAGCACTGTAAGATGAATCAAAATGAAAAAGCCATGTTTAAATTCAGCTATAGGTGGACTGTTTGTACAGATGTTTTCCTGATAAAAACAACATGTGAACTAATTACAAAAGATATCTTGTACAGCCGTTAATGAATGAATGAATGAATTAATTAATTAATTAATTGCTTGTGATTGCCATCATCTCTTTGTGGGTTTGTTTGCTTTTTAGGGTTAGGATTATGCAAAATTACCCATTTTTAGTTCAACCTGGTGACAGGGTGAGGTATTGGCCACTGTCAGCACCTTAATCAAAGGTTATCAATCAATCAGGTTCAAAAGTCAATAGGCAGGAAAAGTGGGCAATAATCACGCAATAATGTCAGCAACCTGTCAGGATCTGCCCCATCCCGGGGTTCATGTCTGGGTTTTCCCCTTATTTTGGTCTTGGCTTCCACTGAGGATTTTACAGTTTTACTTTTCATATTATTATACGTTGTCATTTAAGTCTTGGTTTGGATCTGTTCGTTTCTTTACTTTGTGTAATGCTTTTGTTACCGGTTTTATTCTCTGTTTATAATTTATTTGTGGTTTAGTCATTCATTGCGTTACCTGTATTCTGTAGTCCCTGGTTTGTTTTGTTCATCATTTATTCCTATTCTGTCAATAGTTTGTTTGGTCATGTTTATTGTATTCACTTTCCTGTATCAGGTCCTCTCTAGTTTTAGTTATTATCATTAGTTTTCTAGTTTCCACTCTTTGACTCGTCACCTTAGTTCTTAGTTTTGCCCCTTTGTTTTGTTCGTGTTTATTATGGTTAGTCAAGCACGTCACGTTTTGCACCATTGGGTTTTCTGTCACTTAATTATCTTCCCCCAGTTCACTTTGCTTTTATCTTACTGCACTTTCTTGTACTTATCTTTGTCTTCCAGCACCTTCTGCACACCTGTTCCTCATTTTACAACCTGATTCTTCCATTAGTATTTAAGCCCTCACAGTCCCTCGCCAGAATGTTGTATTTTTGCACTTTCCAGCCTCACGCCATAGTCCTTTTGCCTTGTTGTATTTCTGACCTTGATTGTGTAATCGATCTCCACCCTCGTCTTATCCCTGAACTCTGCTTGTTTTTGACTTTGCCTCTGCCTCAGCCCTGTGAACTCCTTGATGCCGTGTATTTGGAACTTTGCTTTGTTTTTTGTACTTTGCCTCAGCTTGCTACCTGCCTGTACCTCCGCTACATTGACTGATACCCTGTGTACTAAACCTATGCCTGCTTACCAGATAAAGCCCTTTTTCTTAATCCTACTCCTGTGTCTGTGAGTCTGCAATGCATATGCCTTCCTACAACCTTCAGGGCCAAACCACCACAAATCATGATACAACCATGATCAAAGTTCATCAGTCCGGATAAAATATCAGTGATCTTGTTCACTGTGTGGCAAAAAGATCTGTAATCAGGATTAAAAAAAGGTGAACACTTCCATTCAAACATCAGGATAAAAGATTATTAACTGGATCAAAGTTTGGCAAGCAATTTTCTAGTTTGTTTTAATCACATAAGGGCCTCTGAGTTATAAAGTTTGGTTCTGTCTTAATGGTCTGTGTGACACAATCTAAAACATAAAGTGTAAGTGGATTTGGGCATGGCTACCTCGTTACCCGAGGCCAAAATACGGCCAACGGGTATTGGCGAAGACTTTGTGTCTGTCCGTCTGTCTGTCTATGCGCAGCATAAGTCCAGTTCTATTACTGCTGGGGTCTTCAAATTCACAGAGAACATTCTTGGGAGACAGACCTTGGACAAGTTCAAAGATGGCTAACCTTGACATATTTTAAGAGGTCAAAAGGTCACATTCTGTTTCCTATTTGTATGCTATTTTAGGGTATTTTGGCATTGCATTATATTCTTTATTAACTTTAACTTTATTAACTAACACTTGTGTGTTGCTGCTCATTTCTGTGCATTCGCCATTGATATTTTGCACATGCATCCTTAAGTAATCAGGAGTCATTCAGTCTCCTGGTTGCTGCTCCAAAATAATAATAATAAAAAAAAGAAAAAAGAAAAAATGTAAGTACAATCACTAAATACGCTCTGTGAAGAAACGGATCCATCATGGCTTATATCTGATTTGTTCTCTCAGCGCGGCTTCAAGAGGAGGAGCCAGTGTTCAGCGTTTCTTGATTCTCTAAAAGTCAGAAAATGTGCAGCGGTGGCATCCGGCATCCCTGGAAGCCCCTGTAAACGGATTAGAGATTCTATCTATCTTTGTGAATTTTTTCTCGAGTGCGGCGGAAAATTGATGCACTCGCAGAAGGAAATTGCACAGATATGTCGAGCGGGTCAGATCCTTCCTAATTCTGCCAGCAGGTTTCCAAGTAGAAAAATCATCCAGCAGCACAGGCATCTAACAGAGAGATTGCTATTGTCAGTGCAGAAGGTGAGCGTGGTCAACAATGCTAGCTTTGGTCAGGACATGCTGGTGGAGATTAAGGAAAGGCTTCGCTCCTCGAACAGGGTGGGTTGCTTCAAGGTTTTTGCCAAAAGTGGCCCTGAAGCTGCCCAACAAGGATACACAGGTGTTTCACTCGCCTGCTATTATAAAGAAGGCAGACGAGAACGTGAAAACAGTAGGAGGGCTCAAGGCACAGACTGCAGGTCGCGCTCGGCAGAGAGATTACGAAATGCCTGCTATTTTAAGATGTTCACATAACTTGATTTTATGGAGAATGATCTGCATCACCTCTACTATGATTGTTATTACAACAATGTCTCAGTCCAGCTGTGGAAAATACGACACATACTTATATTTTTAATTTGTGGTATTGGTTACCTCCCTGTGCATGCAGGGTTTGATCCTATCATACTGGAAAAATTCTCATTTCGGTTCCTTGACATCTTAATGCCACATTTCTCACATCATGCATGCATTTGTTTTGTTGTGTCTAGATTATCACAATTTGCTGTTTTTCAGTTTTTGGATTACAAACGGTCCAAAATGCTGCTGCGAGGTCCAACCTGTATCCCCACAAACATCAGATTCACCTTCAGAGCTCCACACCATCACATGCTTCCTTCCGTTTACTTCTTTATCTCTGAGGTTTCTGATCGGGGGTCTGTCTGCTAGCTGTTCCTCGATCCAGACTGAAAAGTAAAGCAGAATGTGTTTGTTTGAGGTTTTTGATCCCAAATCTAATACAGGATTTAAGATGAGCATAAGACCCACCTGTTCAGCTTTGCTTTTACTGCCTTTGTTATGGCAGCTGTTCTTGAAAGATAAGTACATTTTACTTTCTTACTCACCGACCCTGCAGCTGATAGATGACCAGATCTATAAACTGCTATAATGCAACAATTATGTCTGTTGTTGAAAGTATTATATTATTATTATTATTATTATTGACTATATTGCTTCATGGATATTTTTCAATTTTCTGATCAATTTATCAAAAACTAATACACTGACCTTGATTAAACCCGTCACCCATAGATACAAGGGGTGACTGAGAAGTTTTGAGCCTGACCCAGAAAAAATAGGGTGTGGTTCTCCATCTTCTACATTCTGAGGAGAGGAACCATTTGTTGAGAATTTGACCCACTGGGTGCAATGTTGAGAAATGTTGGTTTCTCAGAATGCAAAAGATGGAGAACCACAACCTACTTTTCTGGGTCAAGCTCAAAACGTCTCAATCACCCCTTGTATCCACTGGCAGAGGATGAAGAAATTAAATAAATAATTTTGGATAAGGATGAACAGGTGTTAGAAAAATTAATGTCGTTGTTATTTAGCAGTAAATTTTTAAAATTAGTTTTCCTCAGTGAAGTGTTCATATTAGTAGTAGTAGTTAGTAGAAGTAATAGTAGTGTTAGATGTAGTAGTAGTATTTAATGATGAATTTCTTCAAATGTGATCAATTTGTTTGACAACACAGATATCTTCATTAACTGAAAACTACTTTACTGTGTTTAAGTCTTTCCTGTGTTGTCAGAAACGTACCTTTTAATTTTTAGATTTAATCTACATGCTAGTGAATTCAGTAATGTTTGACCATTTTTCCCCTCATACAGTGCACATGGTATTCGTATTGTATTCACAGTACTTCACTTTCCACATTTCATGTTACAGCCTTATTCCAAAATGGAGTAAATAATTTTTTTCCCTCAAAGTTCTACTCACAACACCCCATAATGATGACATGAAAAAAGTTTTTTTTTTTTGAAATTTTTGCACATTTATTTTTAAAAAAGCTAAAATCACATGTACATAGGTATTCACATGTACATAGGTATTCACACCCTTTGCTTTGCCGATGCACCTTTGGCAGCAATTACAGCCTCAAGTCTTCTCGAATATGATGCCACAATCTTGGTGCACATATCATTGCGAAGTTTTGCCTATTCCCCTTTGCAGCACCTCTCAAGCTCCATCAGGGTGGATGGGGAGCGTCACTCAAGGACATTCACAGAGTTGTCACTGCTTTGATATCTTGGCTGACATGCACGGTCAACTGTGGGACCTTACATATAGACAGGGTGTGCCTTTCCAGTTCATGTCTAATCAACTAAATTTACCCCAGGTGGACACCAATTAAGCTGCAGAAACATCTCAAGAGAAACATCTCTCAGTTTCCACTGATCATCCATCAGTGGAAACAGGATGCACCTGAGCTCAATTACTTATGTACATGTGATTTCTTAGTTTTTTTTTTTTATTACTGCTAATAAATATGCAAAAATCTAAAAAAAAAACAACAAAAAAAACTTTTTTCACATTGTCATTACGGGGTACTGTGTGTAGAATTTTGAGGAAGAAAATGAACTTCATCCATTTTTTGGAATAAGGCTGTAACGTAACAAAATGTAGAAAAAGTGAAACACTATGAATACTTTCTGGATGCATTGCATGCACCAAATCTTAGTTAATGCATTATGAACAATTTACATATGTAACTGACATTTCCAAGCTCTCATGGATGCATAATGAAGGAGAGAAAAAGATTTCCTCTCTAAATATAATCTCCTAATCATTCTCATTCCAGAAATGTGCTCATAATGTGCAAAGTTAAAAACCATGAACTTCACCACAGATCTGTAAGTCGACGACACCTTTTTCACCAAGAAGAGATAATTGGTCCCTCTGTGGCTGCACACCAGTTGTCAGACTACATATGCACAGTGCGGCTCAGCTGTAGTCATGGAAACAGACTTGCATTGATACCCCATTTTAATTTTTGTGCGAATAGACACCATAAAGATACGAGAGCATTTGTCTCTGTTTTGGCTGAACCACCCCCCCCCCGCCTCCGGCAGATTTCTTGCCCCTCATTTTCTTAGCCATCTGCTTTACTTTTTCTTGATCCCTGTAAGATTCCCTGCTGCAGATAGCAACACGTTGCAGTTGATGTGGCTTCCAAAGCAAACACACAGTGCAGATTTGAGGTTAAATGTGCAGGATGCTGCAAAAAGGGCCTGAAGGTCGCTGCTGAGCAAAAATCCTCTGTCTTCTGAGCAAAATGAATAGATTCAAGATACCGCATTAAAATAAATGAAGAAATAATATGACGAAGGAGCTGCTATATGGTAATGACATGCAAATGAGAATCAGATTGATTTATGGAATTAACAGGACGATTAAGCGGTCAGGAATACTGTGATTCATGTGCCAATATGTTCAGTACTTTGAGAAGGATTTTTAACATTTCTATTTTTAACACTGCAACAAAACATGGTTCATATAAAACATGCATTAGTGGAAATTTAGGGCAATCACCGCAGGTGTCTGTCTGCTCTTGAAAGAGATATCCATTTATTTTCTTTAATTTGATTATTCCCTTTATTTGGTTCATTTGGCGCACCCTGTGGGCTCACCACCTACAGAGGGAACCGCTGTTCTATTGGTGGCAGTGAAAGTCAAGGGCCTCGACGGACCAGACCCGCATGGCAGAAGGTAACCCGGGGGCGTGGAATGCCACCTTTCTGTGGGAGAAGGAGCTGGAGCTTGTGCGGGAGGTGGTGCACTACCAGATAGATCTGGTAGGCCTCGCCTCCAAACACAACCTCAGCTCCGGAACCACTCTCCTTGATAGGGGTTGGAGCTTCATTTTCTCTGGACTTGCCCAGGGTGTGAGGTGCCAGGTGGGTGTGGCGATGCTAATGAGCCCCCAGCTGAGTGCTGCTGCGTTGGAGTTTACCCGGTAGATGAGAGGGTCACCTCCCTGCACCTTCAAGTTGCGGGGGAATGGGACTGTTGTTTGCATATGCACCAAACAGCAGTTCGGAGTATTCGGCCTTCTTGGAATCCCTGGATGGAGTTTTTGTGGGGGACTCCAATGTTCTGCTGGGGAACTTCAACGCACACGTGGACAAAAATAGAAGAAATTATTCATTTTCAAAGGGGGGGGGGGGGGTAATGGAACTGTCTCAAAATTGGCTTTAATAAGTTCACATTTTGACCCATTTGTGAGAGTCCAGGTCCCCTGATCAGAGAAAAAATGCAATAATAAAAGGGGAGGTAATGGTCTAGTGGTTAAGCGTTGGGCTTGAGACCAGAAGATCCTCGGTTCAAATCCCAGCCTGACCAGAAAATCACTAAGGGCCCTTGGCAAGGTCCTTAATCCCCTAGTTCCTCCTGGTGTGTAGTGAGTACCTTGTGTAACGGAGGCCAGCAGGTGTCGTGTGCAGATGTAGTTAGTAAACCTCACTCCCAACAGCTCAAAAGGATTCTCTGGTCACAAGGCCAGAGCCCTGGGTTTTAGCCTTCTGGTTAGAGAGTCCGACTTCCATGCTGAGGATCGTGAGTTTGCATCCTGAGGGGAGCGAATGGGCGGAGTCATAACAACACAACTTGTTTCGAATGTGTGTAAATATAACCTCTGTGGCCTTATTGTAAAGCGCTTTGAGTGTCTGATGCAGATGGAAAAGCGCAATATAAAAGCAGTCCATTTACCATTTAATAATCTCGGGTGGCCCCTTAATTGATTTCAGCTGTGTATTAGTTATATCAACCATCTTTATCCCATTTCTCAAGAATAGCCATTTTAATTATCCACTTCCCATAATTACTGGATCGAACGTTTGACCTTAACTTGTGATCTTGACTTTCATGACCTCTTACTTTGTCTTTGGAAGACCTCATCATTATTTCAAGTTTGGTCCAAATCAGGTGAAAACTGAGTTATTTTGTTGAGAAACTGACACATGGGTGGAAAGACACATAGGACAGGAAAAAAACCTATGAATGTACGTGCATGTGGTTGTAATAACTGACACTGAACAGTTAATTATAATGAATGTATGCAATGCGGAAGATGAGGTCAGCACATCGGCCAGCAAGAGTAACAAATCTGGCCCACAGGACACCAGTTCAACACCTCTGAATTCCAGCCTTTAGTGGAATTTCACCCACATTGGATCCATAATTGGTGCAACATCCTGCATCCAGATGATGTACAAAAAGTTACTGTTAAACATTAGTCATTAATGTCAGGGAGGAACAGTGTCGCCTTTTAATGGCTTGGTTCCAAAAACTTTAATGTCCCTCATAAGCTACGTTGCACTAAGAACGTTGTTTGTTTATCACGTGTGTAACAGTGCAAATCAAATGGAACCGGCTGCGTACGGAGGCGTTATTACAGCACGACCTGCTCGCTGGGATTACACCAACAACATAATTAATTGTAGGATCTCTACATTGAACAACTCCAACTATTAGCACATATCAAAAATGCACATACGCTGAGTAAACACACATTTTCAGGCTGTAAAACAAAAGTGGTTCTGATTAGTGGCGGAGTTTCACATCCGCTCTGATGTTCTCGCTCATTTATCCCGTTTGTTGCTTTGCAGCAGATACATGGTGAATCCGAGTCCCTCAGAGGTTGTTATGGCAATTTAACAGTTAATGATAAACATACTCAGGCGTGGTTTTAATTTCCCTCTTTGTAGTGGTGCCAGATGGCATCAAACGGCCCAAAGCCTCATTTTACGGGAAGCTTTGGGCTTCATGTTTGAATCAACGATACAGTGAAGCTTTGCAGGAGTTTCTTCTGTTACCGCCACCAATGACGTTTTCACCCACATCTGTCTGTGTGCTTGATGGTTAACAGGATTACAGAAAAAAAGCAGTGGGCAGATTTTAATAAAACTTAGTGGACGCATCTGGATCAAAGTATGGATCAAAGCACAGCAACTGGAGCCAACATCAAAGATCAGCAACCAACATCAAAAATCGCACCTAGATTCAAAGCTCAGCAATCAGGACCTTAACTCCTGGTGCATGATGAAAAAATAAGGATCAAAGATGACTAATCTGGAATAAAGGTTGAAACAAAGGTGAGCAGATAAATTGGTGAAGATCGGGATCATGTATTTTCTTATAGTGCTGCTCTGCTAAAGTAGACAAAGTATTGGAGTTTGGCTTGGGTCAGGTCTGGGGTAGCACACACTGGTACCGCATGTCACTGCTTTCACAGCACTACAAAATTGCCTTTGGTCCTGGATGGCAACCACACAGGCAGACAACTGATCCATCCCCACCTCTCATAACTAACCATCTATCTGTCACAGTCATGTGAAACATGGTCTTCTGGTCATTGGTATCCTGGGTACTAGATACCAATGGCCAGAAGACCCAGAGAACTACTTATTGTATGATATTACAAGCATATAACAGAAACGGAAAGCACCAGGACCAAAATTACATATTAGCTTGTTGAAAAGGTGCATATATAGACCCCTTTAAACTAGGATATACTACATGTGTTTGTGACATCATTTTGTGATGGCATCATGAAAAATAAATTAATCTATGGTTTGTGATACCATCGTGAAAATGTGGCGCTTTCCGTGACGGCTGCAATCACATTTGGAGCAAAAACCATGTACCTGCAAAATCTCTCCTCTAATTTTTGACCCATTAAGCACACAATCATTGATCACATAATCCCCCACCCTCCTCTGTCGATCAGTGTCACAAATAAAACGTATAAAGCCCATAATTTAGAGACAATCACTGTGTTTTATATGCATCAACTCTGACGCAGCTACACAATGCTGCATATGAATGAGCAGAAAGACTTCAATATGCTGTCGAGCAGCTGCTCAGTATGATTCAGTCTGAGCATTTATGAACACTGGATGGCGCTGTTTAACACATAAAGAATAAATGTGGGGTTGTACACTGACAAAGTTTGCACACCTGAGTCTGTAAGTGTACAAACATATGCTAGAATATACAATACAATGTGCACAAAAATGTGAATGTGACTAGAGTTTAAATATGTTTTAATTATGTTTAGTGTAAGAAATATCCTCTGATCCAAAGGTGTCACTAAACAACACTGGTATTTCTTGGGATGTATTCATTTTTTTTTATTTATTTAATCTGTTGATTTATGTGACTTGTACAATATTTCAATTCAAGCATGAGCTTGTGGTTGTGTGCTTTAAATGCACACTGTACAATAATGTTGCACTCACCTAAATACAAAAACAACTGATGAAATCCAAATCCAGAAATTTGATGAATTTTCAATAGTAGGGGTCAATTGAAGAATTACAGGGGTCAAAATTTAAAATGCTCCATTCATATTGAAAGGTATTCCATATTATTTGTATGATGATATAGATTTTAAAAAGGTATAGTTTGGACCATCTATGACTGAATTCTATGGAGTTATGGGATAAAAAAAAAAAGAAAAAATGGTTATAAAGGTCAATTTCAGTTTATACAGGGGTCAAAAGTTATAGTTGCTCCAATTTTGTTAAAAAGTGGTGCAAAATCCCTTTCACCCCTGAGTGATCCTTAACTGGAATAATCAGTGTCACAAAATGAATGGAACAGTGTTGTGTCCAATTCATTGGCACAACTTTTTTTTTAAAATGTATGAAATAATAATAATATAATATAAATACTTTACAATATGTGCAAAAGTGAGTTTTTGTACATGTTTTGTACAAAAACTTACATTTTGACCTTTGACTGCAATGGCCATGGCCCCAATGTTTAACCTTTGGTTGTGCCAGGTTTGGTGCAAATCAAAATGGAAAAACCTAAATGTTGGCCTTTAACCCAATGACTTTGCCAAATTTGACCTTGCCTGGACTGTTCCATCTCTATATGCATGACTTGTTTGTGCAAACCAGAATAAAAATCTACGTTTTTTTGTACAACATTTACCCCAATAATTGACTGTTGGTAAATATGATTTAACTGGCAATTTCAGAACCCACCTACGTGTATGACACGTTTGGTGGACTTTGGAGTGTGGGGGTGGGGCAGGAATCCATAACCCTGACCTTTGTTGAAAGTAACCTCTAAGGGCAATTCCAGGGTTGACCTTCATCCTCATACAATGTTTGGTGAACTGGGACAAAGAATCTGGGATGAGTAGGGAAATAAACAGACATACACAAACGTTGCTCAAATAGGATGATTATTTTCATTTTATTTTTTGTACTAATTTATTGCTATTAAACATTATGTTGTAGTAACAGTCTACCCCAGTTAAATCATTGAAGGCCACTATTGCTGTCCTGTCCAAGTGCTGACTGATGTTGACTCTAAACGGACCATAGGTGTCACTTTGAAGGTCCAACCCAGGTCAGCCTCCAAGATCAGGCAGATATAGCCTCCAATCAAGTCTCCATATGGTGCCATTTTTGGCTTCAATCGATGTGCCTAGCTGCAATAAAAAAATGTGAAACACCTCCTCACTAATACCCACTATACTGAAAAGCCTTGTAGGGCAGAAATACGTTTCCACCAGTGTCATAAACTGACTGAACTATTATGACATATCAAAGCAGTGAAATGACTGTTAGGGTGGGATTATTTATTGTTTCAGCTTTTTCTTTCATTAAAAAAATTGAAAAAGATGCTTCACTGCAGAAATGAAAAGTAATGCTTGTTGCGACTGTCAAAAGACATTCCACTGGTCAGACAGTGGGTCTGACATTTCCTGTAGGTGTCTGCGTTACTGCTTTGGCATTTAGAAGGAAAGCTATACACATCTATCTGACAAGGAAATGGACAAAACAAAGATGGAGTCAAATCACTGTTTCCATGACAACATCAAAGCTGGCACCAGGGAGGAAAGAAGTCTACCATTTGTTTGTGTGCTCTTTAATAAGAAGAATAAAACAATGCTGCGGCTGAATTATATTAAAGTTGAATAAGTTTGTTTTGCCACAGCTATGGAAGATCCACCCAACTATAATCATTAATGCACAAAGGTTCATGTAATCATCTCCAAAACCACAATGTGATAAGAGAAGAAAAGCTAAGTACCATATACCATATTTCTGATTTAGCATGATATTCAGTTAGCTTTTCCTATTCAGGATGTTTTACATTCATGTTTGACATGATTCTTCATTTTTTAGATTCAGAATTTTGAAATTCTAAAAGATACAGATAAAGACCAGTGAAGCATGTATTTAGGGGCAATGTTAGCAAAAAATAATGACCATAATACAAAATAAGACAGGCATATACCTACTGCGTGTGATTATAGGCTGCCATTAAGTAGCTTAAAGCTAGCTAGCTTCATATATTTTGGTTTAAACATTCAACTTTACATTCAATTATCTTAATTTGATATTTATTTGGTTCTTACGTTCAGTAGGCTTTATAACTATGTTCACGCGATATAATGTAGGTACTATTTTCAGTTTGTATTCATTTTGTTTTTAAGTTCCACAATTTTTAGATTCTCTTGTGTTTCTAGATTTGTGTTTGTTTCATGGGCAGATTCAGGTGGCTTTTAAGTTAGCATTGTATACATTTACTTTTAGATTAGGTTAGTGTTTAGTCAGGTTTAAATTCTGTTATCTTTCAGTTATCTTTAAATTTGTTTCATGGGAAGATTCATTGAGCTTTATAGAGTGTTCTTTAGGGCCCCTTCACACATAGTACGAATGTGGTTGAACTGCGCATGAAGCAGAAATCATATGCAATACATGTAAAACTGGAGCTGCCTCCAACGCCTCGTACACCTGTTGCTACAACTATTTGTGCACACCAGCAGCTGGAAAACAGAGTGTGCCCGTGAGAGCCAATTTCATCCCTCTCGGAGCAGGTGTCAGCCAAATTCCAGGTGACAAACACGAACATCTAATACCATTTGCTTGGCACTTAGAAAATGTGTGGCCATTTGCTGGCGGTGAAATTTGTCGAAGTGTCCCCACGATTGTGGAGTTGCCAAGTGCGCATGTGGTGTGCCAGAATGTTGGCTCGCCCAACAATACATGTGCGTGTGTTTCGCACAATCCCCTCCAGTCCCCCCAACACATGCGTGTGTGTGTGGTTTCCACGCCCCCCGCAGGCATGGTGCATCTCATCTGATCACAGAGTGACACCTTGGTCTGTGTGCTGAATGGACAGGGGGCGTGGCTGCTGTCTCTGGTCCTGACGTGACAGCTGCAGAACATCTACCGTGTTATATCGCTTTTGCGATGGGCAGGAGAGCGCGCACAATGGGCCTCATGTATCAATGTTGCGCACTTGTGGCGTAAATTTATGGCGTAAACTTGAAATACACCAAAGTCACAGTGACATGTATCAGCAGGGCACACCTGTCCATTTTGGTGTACGCCTGACGTGATCTTGATAAATGCGGCGGGTGGAAACGATCGTAATTTAATAAACATGGCCATAAATATTCAGACTCCACTTCAGACACACCCTCATTTTACGACATGGAAGCCGGGAGACGGCAATGAAAAAGAACTCCACCAATCACGACGCATGCCAATAGAGCATCAAAAGCGGCTGTCGTATCAATTGTTTTGTAGTATATAATCAATAAAGTGTTACAGTGGTCCCTCATTAATCGCTGGAGTTACGTTCTAAAAAATAGCCCGTAATATGCGAAGCGCGTAGTCAGCGTTATTTTTTACAATTATTATAGATGTTCAAAGCTGTAAAACCCCTCACTACACAGTTTATACACTTTCTCAA
>NW_022986660.1:0-16216 GCF_902500255.1 Thalassophryne amazonica
GTCGATGGTGCGCTGCAGGGCAGACACCGCATCATGTGGGAACAGAGCTCACGTGGGTGACGTGACATTCAGATCGCCCACTGCGTGTTATGATCTGACCGTCCATGTCACCTGGGGTAGCCTGTCAATGTGCACGGTGTGCGCTTGCTCACTGCAGCCCATCACAACAGCAATATATGTTTTTATGTATGTCCATGTGAGGACAGCAAGCGACACATGCGTGTCACAGTGGACAGTTGTTAGTCCATGTCCATCCAAACATGCTACGCGTTTCCCAGCTGTGACATCCAGAACCAGAGATCTCCACAGCAGCTTCTGTCGGCGGACACAGGCCCTGTCCATCCAGCACACACACCAACGTGTCACTGTGTCTGTGTTATGCTATGATTTTACATGTATTGCATACGATTCCCACTTCATGCGCAATTCAACCACATTCGTACTATGTGTGAAGGGGCCCTTAATTGGGGTGTATGTATGTACTTGAGCCTGTATGTAAAACTGTGGCCCTGTGTAGATGATGTAGATGATCCAAAATAAATTCAAACTTGTGCACCCAGTTCTTGTTTTCAAGGTCATTAATGATGTTTGCTGACTACACAAAACATGAAATATCTTGGATTCATGTTGTCTGCAATGAAATAGATGTCAAGGTAAATGTAAAAATCACTGGTTTTATGTATTTATTTGTATTTTCCAGGTGTGTGGTGACAGTCCTGGAAGCAGAAACATCGTCTTCACACTTGATGATGTTGCTCCTGACAGATGACATAT
Organism: Thalassophryne amazonica; assembly: GCF_902500255.1. NCBI lineage: Eukaryota > Metazoa > Chordata > Actinopteri > Batrachoidiformes > Batrachoididae > Thalassophryne > Thalassophryne amazonica. The sequence goes on from NW_022986660.1 coordinate 775, forward strand.
GCTCCTCCAAATCCACATCACTCGTGATTGTTGCCTTGAACATATCCCAGTAGTTCTCTTAGATCTGGAGCAGAGGGGCCAGATAGTTAATGTTTCTGTGATCATCTTTCTCCGTTCATCAGGGATCATCATACGGGTGATGTGGTCTGATAGTCCGAGGTGGTGGTGGGGAGCAGCTTTATAAGTTGCCTGTTCTTTTTATTTGTACGTGTTCAAATGTATTTGAACCACAAGTTACTATGGTAACATGCTGGCAAAATTGAGAAAAAGATATCCAATAAGTTGACCTGAGTAATTACACAAAAGTCATCTGGATGTTTGTTTTTCAGAGGAATGATGATGTTTGTAGGAGAGCGTCCATAATGTTAGCTCTGAGAGGAAAGACAGTGGCTGATGAGCGCCGCTGCAAACTCTCCGAGCAGGATTTCAATATGAAAGTTCCTGCTGATCATAATACAGTTTTTCTACCAGTCTGTTTATGGACAAACCGGTTCCCATCCTTAATTCTTCTTATTGGAAAAGTTTGTATTCCATGGAAGTAAAAGTCCAAAACACTGTTGTTTAGCCACAATCCATGAAGCTCCTTGATCGGATGTTTGTTATTTCCACATCTCTGTCCTCACTGGTTACAGCCTGCAGGCCTTGTGACAAGCACAGTCAACTCAGTGAAGCTCTCAGTTCCACCGGCAGTAAGTCTGTTGAACTTTGGACTTCACCTTCTGCATCTGCTCCAGTTTTCCTTCAGACCGTGGGACAGCTGGTAGGCAGGTTGTGGCATGATAGTGTGGTGGCACAATTATCATCTTCAGAACAACAGATTTAGAGTTTGAATCCCTGTCGGGACATACATCCAAATAAAGGTCACCAGGTTAGGCCCCAATGCTTTGAATCAAGGATCCTCTGGTCACAACTTGACCATCACCTCGACCCCACCTCTACCACTATCTTTTGAAAAGGATAACATGAGTTTGAAGGGTTTATTTTTTTCCTAAGATAAAATGTTAGCATCATCCCAACTCGTGAAGGAGCAAGTCGGTCTGATTATTCTTTGTGACCTTTGAAATAGCAGACAGAAGACCAAAAGGAGCAGCGTGACCTTGAATTTGAACTGCATCTTGATGGACCACCCAACAAAAAGCATAAATATGACTGTTTTGAAAATCATAGTTTTGGTGAGGGGGGTTCAAGGGATGCTGAGACAATGTCATTGAATGAACAGATAAACGGACATGTCACGATTTGACAGTACCCCTTACCCAAACTGGACTGAGGCACAAAATCTAAATTCTTCTTTTTACTTTTGAACTTTAATCTTTGCTCCAATAAACATGTCAAGAAACTGTAGCTGTTAATACAAAACAACCTGGGAAGGTTTAGTTGGACTCCTGTGGATATTTCTGTGTTAAACGCGGACAAAAACTCACGGCAGAAAGGTTTGGGAAGCACTGAACTGGACTTTGGTTTTTGTTCTTCAGACGGCGTCGGCCTGTGAAACTCACCGGTCCGTTGGGCAAATCACAGCAGGTTTCCAGCTCAGCATGCTTGGAATCACAGTAAATCATCATCCTCTGGAGGTCAAACTGTTGAACACAGTCGAACAGACGGTTAACCGCTGAACATGTCAATCTGAAGAAAATGACCTTCATCGATGACAGAAAATTAAAAATCTGTTGCTACATCTAAGAATACTTGAGGGCCCTCCATAGATGTTAAGTCTATAACACGTAGGGGTGAAGACTCACATCAATTGGAACACTGTCGTATAGCCTCTTGCCAATGACGGTTTTGCCTTGGATGTCGATGTCCTCTCTGTCGTCAATGGGCAGAGTCTGGATGTGTTTGCAGTCCAGGTACAAAGAGACGGCTTTGGTCTCTACACTTAGACCAATTTTGTGCCAGTTACGGTCAAAGAGATTTTCAACTTCAGTGCTCCTGAACACAGCCCTAACAGCATCTTTTGTCAGGCCAACAGCATTGTACTCCACCACCTTGTTCTCACCGTCCAGGCGGATGGAAACCTAACAGAGATTAATAATAATGTGCTGAAAAATAGTGTATATATTTTAAGTATAACTGCTAAATCTGGACTCTAAGGTCCACTTACTATTTATATTTAACTGACCTACCTGTGGGATTCCGTATTTATCAAAAATCTGCCAGAGGTACCAATCTTCTCGCCTTGAGGTTTTCCTGAATTTGAATGTCGTCACAAAGGCGTATTCATCTGGCAAACCTTGATTAAACACATCTCTGTGGGATAAAAGCACACTGTCGTTGCTCACATGAACCTATTTGACTTATTTTTTCAAGTATCTCTGAAGCAGCACAATGTTATACTACTACCCCAGACAGGAGATCCTCTTAATTAACAAGGTAGAAACAAGAAGAATGGACATCAAATGGAAAAGAGAGGTGAAAACAGTTAGAGGATGCCAGGTTGTAATACCTACTGCTACAGCGAAGAACACTTACTGTCAAATTCATCAGATTTTTTGGATCTGAATTGTAGAAAAAACTGTCTATGAAATGCAACGTTAAAACCTTCATATAAATATATAACATAAATAGATTCCACTATTTAAAAGTAAGATTGGTGCTAGGGTTGGGTAATGAGAACCGGTTCTTTTTGAGAATCATTAAGCAAAAAGCCTGTTGATGTTGGTGGATCGAATCATTTCTTAACGATTCCCTTATCGGTCCTTCAGAGCAGCCGTTGTTTTTGAGGGTATTTATCGATAAAAGTATCATTTCACATTGATTGCAGACCTTGCAGCGGGTCTGTAATCAACCACTTCTGCAGCAGTTGTGCTTGAAGCAATGAAGAAGTGCTCCGGCCCACTGCTTCTTGGTTCTCTGCTTCACTGCTTTTCAGAAGCAGCAAGTCCGCTTCTTAACCCCTCTCAAAGCCATTTAAATATGTCAATCGTGAGACACTTTTGTGCGGATTAAAATCACTAACAGGGACTCTTGTCTTGTTGCAGGCATGAAACGAGAATCATCTTCTGTTCCATTTGTACTGCTCCAAACCGGACCAGGCGCCACGAGGGGGCGTTTGGGGGCGACGCCCCCTCACGTCATCAACCTCGCCCCCTCGGATGTGAGAGTTATCAAAAATAAAAATAAAAAAGAAAGAAAAAGAAATACTGGAAAATATAGCGCCTCGCAGTTTCACGGATTTTTTAGTCCAATTTTGCATGCTTTTTTTTTGGGGTTTTTTTGTACAGCGCATTGTGCTCTGCGTCCTCATCAAGCAGGCCGGTGTTCTGTCTAGATGACGGGACACCTGTTGCGGCACCGCGAAGGGAGAGCACGCGCATTGTGTTCTGTGTGTCTGTTTATAAGAATCTTCTCGCCCAGAAGAAAAAAGAGCGCCAACAACTACCCATAACTGTGTTCTTCACTCGGAAAAAGACACCTGCAGCGAGGTGTGAGTGGAAAAAGGCGCGACAGTGGCGCGGCGCCAGGACAAAGAGGCGCGATCAGAGGAACTGTGAAATACTGGTCAGTCACTATTAATAATTTCTTATGTGTCCAACCTTGTAGGTTGATCATTAAAATTAAATTCGTTAGTTCTAAAAGCCATCATAATAATTTATAGGAAAACGTTCTATTTTATTTCTCAAACAAATGTTTGGGCCTGAAAACAGGTTGGTCTTATTTTTCTACTAAGGTTTGAACTTTGAGAGTGTTTACACACAAGAGAAAAGTGAGAAAATGTTAATGCCTGTTTGAGAAAAGTGTATAAAGTGTGTAGTGAGGGGTTTTACAGCCTTAAAACGTCTATAATAATTGTAAAAAATAACGCTGTCTACTTCGCGGATTTCACCTATTGCGGGCTATTTTTAGAATGTAACTCCCGCAATAAATGAGGGACCACTGTATATCTACATGAAAGGTTTATCTTTGACCCGTTGTGTGACTGTCATGCCCAATTGCGCTGTGTTTGCGCTTGTGATGGAGGGCTGTATGTGAGGTTAATCTACTGTCTCGTGTCGTTTCTCAGATCAGTTGTTGGTTTGGTTTTGTGGTATGCAGGAGATCATTTGACTGAGGGTCTATATGTTCAAATAATAATTAAAAAATACTGTCATCACTCTTTACTCTTACTCAGTCAGTCTCTTACAACTGTGTAGCCTAAATACATGAGCTTTCTAGGAGCGCACCCAATTTATTACGCACGCTCAGAGGCACGTACCCTCCGGTGCGCACTTTTTTTGGGGGGGGGGAGGGCGACCCCGTCCCCTGTGATAAACTCATCGCCCCCTTAATATTTTTTTCTGGCACTGGGCCTGCTCCAAACGCTGCGCCTCTCTCTGCCAAGTCAAGTTAGAAAGACAGAGTCCGGTCAGAATTAATAACATCAAAGCAAATCGCCATTTATATCAAATGACACCTCTTTCCAAATGTTGTAATACAGACATCAAACCAAAACATTTTTTTCTCCCAAAACGAGACGTCGTCTGTGTTTGATGAATTACATCCTGAGATACAGCACAGCCGGCTGAGCTCAGCTCAGACGTATGGAGTTAAATTTATGCTATTAATGTCTAAAAGGAAATGCTTTTCAGGGGAGGGGATGGTCTAGTGGTTAAGCGTTGGGCTTGAGACCAGAAGATCCTCGGTTCAAATCCTAGCCTGACTGGAAAATCACTAAGGGCCCTTGGGCAAGGTCCTTAATCCCCTAGTTGCTCCCGGTGTGTAGTGGGTGCCTTGCATGGCAGCACACTGACATCGGGGTGAATGTGAGGCATTGATGTGTAAAACACTTTGAGCGTGTGATGCAAAAAGCGCTATATAAATGCAAATGTAAATTAACAGCATTTATTACTGACGGCAATATCGATCAACATTTAATTGTTAATATCCATCATTCATTAAAGTTACTCTGAAACACGATCACACGTGTGTGTGAACAGTTTTGAAGTGAGGTAGATGTCATGGGATGGCAACACTAAAGCGGGTATCAAAGCCACATCAGGGATGAAAGGTGGCTGATTTGGCTTCATGCTCACTAAAACCTAGATGTGGACAAAATGTGTTGTGGGTATGAAGAGATAGTGGAAGACATGGAGAAGAAAGGGGAGCGAACATCTACGGAACAGACCAGCTGACATGCTGGGGCTGTTTCTGATGTTAGCATTAGCGTGAGCAATGCTAGGCCTTGCTGTTAGCAAATGTACACAGTTCAAAGAAGCAATTCACTTTCAAGAGCCCCCTTTAGTACCCAAAAAGCAGCTGTTACCACTGGGACCACTTTGGACTTCATCTTGCAATTGAGTTACAGTTCTTCCTTTAGGCATTGGTACTTTTCAGTGTTCTCATGCTGCTTCTTCTTGATGATGATGATGATGCCACTTTGTATTTCCACAAAGACCAAAGTCACACTCTTCTGTTCTTTATAGCCGACAGTAATGTGTTGAAAGATGGCCAACATATTGTATGTCAGTGTGGAACCTTCACGCCGCACAGGATCTTAGCTCTCCCAATCTCATCTACCTTGCTGTAGAGACTCCCAGCCTGTATTTGGAACAAATATTCCTGTAGACCATTCCACTCACTTGGTTATACCTCTGTTACTAGCCTAGACCTACTGAGCTAACATCAGTAATGTGCCACCCATTGCAACAAGGCAACGGCCATCTTGCTATACACTCCATCTTGAATACACCCTAAATCTGACAATAGCCATACAGAAACCATATTTTTCTTTTCTGTGATTAATATCTTAGCACAGAAATATCTCAGCTGATTGCAAAGAAGGAACCATTTTACTTAAATGTCAGGAAAGCCTTGCTGCCTTGTTCCAGCTATGCAAATTGGCCGTTGGTACAAGTGCTTATCACAGAATACCATAACATGAAGTGGATGTGAACCTACAACTGCTTGTGGATGGGACGTCAGTCCAATACAGGCAACTTTGACCAACATCCCTAGCCAAGGCTGTTACTGCTGGGTGGACTGTGACATTACTATGAAGGATGCAGCCTGATAGTGTGACCAGGACACAGGTCAACATATTTTCAAAAAGTCAGCGGTTACTGTGGTGTGTCCATACACGCACAATGAGTTTCACTTGAAAGATGCCAACAGTAATGCTGTCCCAACTTGCATCTTACAAACTGCTATGATGTCAGTAGTGTTGCACAGCCTGCACCTTGGACCCGTTTGGTGAGGTCAAGCCCTGATTCTATTGATCTTCCTCAGAGTGCCTGCTTTTATGCTGTCATGAGCGCAGCCTCTGTGATACATGTGATAACAGGTTTTTCTAGCCACTGGTAGGATTTCTTGAACACTTCTGTCGGAGGGACTCAGATGGCATTAATCCTCCGTGATGCCCCGTCTATTTCCTCATCCTCATTACTATCTGGCTTCTGTTGGATTAAGTAGTCACTTTGTGCCTTGGGGCCATCTTTCTGAAGTACTAATTTTCGAACACATTTTTTCCCAAACGTGAACTTACTCTGTCTGCTGTACGATAGGCATGGTACCAAGGCGAACATAGGAGCTTTGGCCTTCATCAAGTCTTGTTCCCAGAATATCCCTCACACTGAAGTACTCCATCAGGTCAAACCCTGCAGTAAAAGAGAAAAGTAGCCCAAATTGGACACAAACCACTCAAAAATTAGCATAAAAATAATGCATGAATTGTGACACTCAGGTCCATAAATACTATACAGTAACACAGTGTTTGTGTTTTACAGAGACACATTCAACTTCCAAGATTATTGAAGGCCTGAAACTTGGGGGCATTTGCCGCCGGAGGTATATTTGAATTGCCATTACAGGAAACTCCCTTGTTTGAGTCTGACCCTGTGTGCTCATCTGTGTACGTTGCCCTGAAGTGCCACTCTTGAAGTGGTAGCCCATATTTAGATGGGTGAGAGAGGACACACCCTTTTGGAACAAACAAGTGCTGTCACTATGGCGATGCTAAGATCACAGAACGTACACGATCAATCAATCAATCAATCAACTTTTTTCTTGTATAGCGCCAAATCACAACAAACAGTTGCCCCAAGGCGCTCCACATTGCAAGGCAAGGCCATACAATAATTATGAAACACAGTCTACGTCTAAAGCAACATAACCAAGGGATGGTCCAGGGTCACCCGATCCAGCCCTAACTATAAGCCTTAGCGAAAAGGAAAGTTTTAAGCCTAATCTTAAAAGTAGAGAGGGTATCTGTCTCCCTGATCTGAATTGGGAGCTGGTTCCACAGGAGAGGAGCCTGAAAGCTGAAGGCTCTGCCTCCCATTCTACTCTTACAAACCCTAGGAACTACAAGTAAGCCCGCAGTCTGAGAGCGAAGCGCTCTAATGGGGTAATATGGTACTACGAGGTCCCTAAGATAAGATGGGACCTGATTATTCAAAACCTTATAAGTAAGAAGAAGAATTTTAAATTCTATTCTAGCATTAACAGGAAGCCAATGAAGAGAGGCCAATATGGGTGAGATATGCTCTCTCCTGCTAGTCCCCGTCAGTACTCTAGCTGCAGCATTCTGAACCAACTGAAGGCTTTTTAGGGAACTTTTAGGACAACCTGATAATAATGAATTACAATAGTCCAGCCTAGAGGAAATAAATGCATGAATTAGTTTTTCAGCATCACTCTGAGACAAGACCTTTCTGATTTTAGAGATATTGCGTAAATGCAAAAAGGCAGTCCTACATATTTGTTTAATATGCACTTTGAATGACATATCCTGATCAAAAATAACTCCAAGATTTCTCACAGTATTACTAGAGATCAGGGAAATGCCATCCAGAGTAACGATCTGGTTAGACACCATGCTTCTAAGATTTGTGGGGCCAAGTACAATAACTTCAGTTTTATCTGAGTTTAAAAGCAGGAAATTAGAGGTCATCCATGTCTTTATGTCTGTAAGACAATCCTGCAGTTTAGCTAATTGGTGCGTATCCTCTGGCTTCATGGATAGATAAAGCTGGGTATCATCTGCGTAACAATGAAAATTTAAGCAATACCGTCTAATAATACTGCCCAAGGGAAGCATGTATAAAGTGAATAAAATTGGTCCTAGCACAGAACCTTGTGGAACTCCATAATTAACTTTAGTCTGTGAAGAAGATTCCCCATTTACATGAACAAACTGTAATCTATTAGACAAATATGATTCAAACCACCGCAGCGCAATGCCTTTAATACCTATGACATGCTCTAATCTCTGTAATAAAATTTTATGGTCAACAGTATCAAAAGCAGCACTGAGGTCCAACAGAACAAGCACAGAGATAAGTCCACTGTCCGAAGCCATAAGAAGATCATTTGTAACCTTCACTAATGCTGTTTCTGTACTATGATGAATTCTAAAACCTGACTGAAACTCTTCAAATAGACCATTCCTCTGCAGGTGATCAGTTAGCTGTTTTACAACTACCCTCTCAAGAATCTTTGAGAGAAAAGGAAGGTTGGAGATTGGCCTATAATTAGCTAAGATAGCTGGGTCAAGTGATGGCTTTTTAAGTAATGGTTTAATTACTGCCACCTTAAAGGCCTGTGGTACATAACCAACTAACAAAGATAGATTGATCATATTTAAGATTGAAGCATTAAATAATGGTAGGACTTCCTTGAGCAGCCTGGCAGGAATGGGGTCTAATAAGCATGTTGATGGTTTGGATGAAGTAACTAATGAAAATAACTCAGACAGAACAATCGTAGAGAAAGAGTCTAACCAAATACCGGCATCACTGAAAGCAGCCAAAGATAACGATACATCTTTGGGATGGTTATGAGTAATTTTTTCTCTAATAGTCAAAATTTTGTTAGCAAAGAAAGTCATGAAGTCATTACTAGTTAAAGTTAATGGAATACTCAGCTCAATAGAGCTCTGACTCTTTGTCAGCCTGGCTACAGTGCTGAAAAGAAACCTGGGGTTGTTCTTATTTTCTTCAATTAGTGATGAGTAGAAAGATGTCCTAGCTTCACGAAGGGCTTTCTTATAGAGCAACAAACTCTTTTTCCAGGCTAAGTGAAGATCTTCTAAATTAGTGAGACGCCATTTCCTCTCCAACTTACGGGTTATCAGCTTTAAGCTACGAGTTTGTGAGTTATACCACGGAGTCAGACACTTCTGATTTAAAGCTCTCTTTTTCAGAGGAGCTACAGCATCCAAAGTTGTCTTCAATGAGGATGTAAAACTATTGACAAGATACTCTAACTCCCTTACAGAGTTTAGGTAGCTACTCTGCTCTGTGTTGGTATATGACATTAGAGAACATAAAGAAGGAATCATATCCTTAACCTAGTTACAGCGCTTTCTGAAAGACTTCTAGTGTAATGAAACTTATTCCCCATTGCAGGGTAGTCCATCAGGGTAAATGTAAATGTTATTAAAAAATGATCAGACAAAAGGGAGTTTTCAGGGAATACTGTTAAGTCTTCTATTTCCATACCATAAGTCAGAACAAGATCTAAGATATGATTAAAGTGGTGGGTGGACTCATTTACTTTTTGAGCAAAGCCGATAGAGTCTAATAATAGATTAAATGCAGTGTTGAGGCTGTCATTCTCAGCATCTGTGTGGATGTTAAAATCGCCCACTATAATTATCTTATCTGAGCTAAGCACTAAGTCAGACAAAAGGTCTGAAAATTCACAGAGAAACTCACAGTAACGACCAGGTGGACGATAGATAATAACAAATAAAACTGGTTTTTGGGACTTCCAATTTGGATGGACAAGACTAAGAGACAAGCTTTCAAATGAATTAAAGCTCTGTCTAGGTTTTTGATTAATTAATAAGCTGGAATGGAAGATTGCTGCTAATCCTCCGCCCCGGCCCGTGCTACGAGCATTCTGACAGTTAGTGTGACTCGGGGGTGTTGACTCATTTAAACTAACATATTCATCCTGCTGTAACCAAGTTTCTGTTAGGCAGAATAAATCAATACGTTGATCAATTATTATATCATTTACCAACAGGGACTTAGAAGAAAGAGACCTAATGTTTAATAGACCACATTTAACTGTTTTAGTCTGTGGTGCAATTGAAGGTGCTATATTATTTTTTCTTTTTGAATTTTTATGCTTAAATAGATTTTTGCTAGTTATTGGTGGTCTGGGAGCAGGCACCGTCTCTACGGGGATGGGGTAATAGGGGGATGGCAGGGGGAGAGAAGCTGCAGAGAGGTGTATAAGACCACAGCTCTGCCTCCTGGTCCCAACGCTAGACAGTCACAGTTTGGAGGATCCCAAAAAATTGGCCAGATTTCTAGAAATGAGAGCTGCTCCCTCTAAAGTGGGATGGATGCCGTCTCTCCTAACAAGACCAGGTTTTCCCCAGAAGCTTTGCCAATTATCAATGAAGCCCACCTCATTTTTTGGACACCACTCAGACAGCCAGCAATTCAAGGAGAACATGCGGCTAAACATGTCACTCCCAGTCCGATTGGGGAGGGGCCCAGAGAAAACAACAGAGTCCGACATTGTTTTTGCAAAGTTACACACCGATTCAATGTTAATTTTAGTGACCTCCGATTGGCGTAACCGAGTGTCATTACTGCCGACGTGAATTACAATCTTACCAAATTTACGCTTAGCCTTAGCCAGCAATTTCAAATGTCCTTCGATGTCGCCTGCTCTGGCCCCCGGAAGACAATTGACAATGATTGCTGGTGTCGCTAACTTCACATTTCTCAAAACAGAGTCTCCAATAACCAGAGTTTGATCCTCGGCGAGTGTATCGTCGAGTGGGGAAAAACGGTTAGAGATGTGAACGGGTTGACGGTGTACACGGGGCTTCTGTTTAGGGCTACGCTTCCTCCTCACAGTCACCCAGTCAGCCTGCCTTCCCGACTGCACGGGGACTGCCAGGGGGGAACTAACGGCGGCTAAGCTACCTTGGTCCGCACCGACTACAGGGGCCTGGCTAGCCGCCATGCTAAAACGGCTAAGAGCTAGTAGCTACGCTAAGCTAGCGGATTCCCAAACAGGGAATCCGACACTAGACAGGCTGTGGAGCAGCACAGGTAACGCACGACAACAGTGCTAAAATAAAATAAAAATCCACTAGACAGGCTGTGGAGCAGCACAGGTAACGCACAACAACAGTGCTAAAAAATAAAATAAAATAAAAATAAAAATCCACAGGACAGGCTGTGGAGCAGCACAGGCAACGCACGACAACAGTGCTAAAACAAAATAAAAATCCACTAGACAGGCTGTGGAGCAGCACAGGTAACGCACGACAACAGTGCTAAAACAAAATAAAAATCCACTAGACAGGCTGTGGAGCAGCACAGGTAACGCACGACAACAGTGCTAAAAAATAAAATAAAAATAAAAATCCACAGGACAGGCTGTGGAGCAGCACAGGCAACGCACGACAACAGTGCTAAAACAAAATAAAAATCCACTAGACAGGCTGTGGAGCAGCACAGGTAACGCACGACAACAGTGCTAAAAAATAAAATAAAAATAAAAATCCACTGGACAGGCTGTGGAGCAGCACAGGCAACGCACGACAACAGTGCTAAAAAATAAAATAAAAATAAAAATCCACAGGACAGGCTGTGGAGCAGCACAGGCAACGCACGACAACAGTGCTAAAACAAAATAAAAATCCACTAGACAGGCTGTGGAGCAGCACAGGTAACGCACGACAACAGTGCTAAAAAATAAAAATAAAAATCCACTGGACAGGCTGTGGAGCAGCACAGGCAACGCACGACAACAGTGCTAAAAAATAAAATAAAATAAAAATAAAAATCCACTGGACAGGCTGTGGAGCAGCACAGGCAACGCACGACAACAGTGCTAAAACAAAATCAAAATCCACTGGACAGGCTGTGGAGCAGCACAGGTAACGCACAACAACAGTGCTAAAACAAAATAAAAATCCACTAGACAGGCTGTGGAGCAGCACAGGTAACGCACGACAACAGCGCTAAAAAATAAAATAAAAATAAAAATCCACTGGACAGGCTGTGGAGCAGCACAGGCAACGCACGACAACAGTGCTAAAACAAAATCAAAATCCACTGGACAGGCTGTGGAGCAGCACAGGTAACGCACGACAACAGCGCTAAAAAATAAAATAAAAATAAAAATCCACTAGACAGGCTGTGGAGCAGCACAGGTAACGCACGACAACAGTGCTAAAAAATAAAATAAAAATAAAAATCCACTGGACAGGCTGTGGAGCAGCACAGGCAACGCACGACAACAGTGCTAAAACAAAATCAAAATCCACTGGACAGGCTGTGGAGCAGCACAGGTAACGCACAACAACAGTGCTAAAACAAAATAAAAATCCACTAGACAGGCTGTGGAGCAGCACAGGTAACGCACAACAACAGTGCTAAAAAATAAAATAAAATAAAAATCCACTGGACAGGCTGTGGAGCAGCACAGGCAACGCACGACAACAGTGCTAAAACAAAATAAAAATCCACTAGACAGGCTGTGGAGCAGCACAGGTAACGCACGACAACAGCGCTAAATAAAAATCCACTGGACAGGCTGTGGAGCAGCACAGGTAACACACGACAACAGTGGTAAAAAATAAAATAAAAATCCACTAGACAGGCTGTGGAGCAGCACAGGTAACACACGACAACAGTGCTAAAAAAAAAATAAAATCAAAATCAAAATCCACTGGACAGGCTGTGGAGCAGCACAGGTAACGCACGACAACAGTGCCAAAAAATAAAATAAAAATCCACTGGACAGGCTGTGGAGCAGCGCAGGTAACACATGACAACAGTGCCAAAAAATAAAATAAAAATCCACTGGACAGGCTGTGGAGCAGCACAGGTAACACACGACAACAGTGGTAAAAATAAAATAAAAATCCACTGGACAGGCTGTGGAACAGCACAGGTAACACACGACAACAGTGCTAAAAAATAAAATAAAAATCCACTGAACAGGCTGTGGAGCAGCGCAGGTAACACACGACAACAGTGCCAAAAAAATAAAATAAAAATCCACTGGACAGGCTGTGGAGCAGCACAGGTAACGCACGACAACAGTGCCAAAAAATAAAATAAAAATCCACTGGACAGGCTGTGGAGCAGCGCAGGTAACACACGACAACAGTGCCAAAAAATAAAATAAAAATCCACTGGACAGGCTGTGGAGCAGCACAGGTAACACACGACAACAGTGGTAAAAAATAAAATAAAAATCCACTGGACAGGCTGTGGAACAGCACAGGTAACACACGACAACAGTGCTAAAAAACAAAACAAAAATCCACTGAACAGGCTGTGGAGCAGCGCAGGTAACACACGACAACAGTGCCAAAAAATAAAATAAAAATCCACTGGACAGGCTGTGGAGCAGCACAGGTAACACACGACAACAGTGGTAAAAAATAAAATAAAAATCCACTGGACAGGCTGTGGAACAGCACAGGTAACACACGACAACAGTGCTAAAAATAAAATAAAAATCCACTGGACAGGCTGTGGAGCAGCACAGGTAACGCACGACAACAGTGCTAAAAAATAAAATAAAAATCCACTAGACAGGCTGTGGAGCAGCACAGGTAACGCACGACAACAGTGCTAAAAAATAAAATAAAAATCCACTGGACAGGCTGTGGAACAGCACAGGTAACACACGACAACAGTGCTAAAAAAAAATAAAATCAAAATCCACTGGACAGGCTGTGGAGCAGCACAGGTAACACACGACAACAGTGCTAAAAAAAAAATAAAATCAAAATCCACTGGACAGGCTGTGGAGCAGCACAGGTAACACACGACAACAGTGCCAAAAAATAAAATAAAAATCCACTGGACAGGCTGTGGAGCAGCACAGGTAACGCACGACAACAGTGCCAAAAAATAAAATAAAAATCCACTGGACAGGCTGTGGAGCAGCACAGGTAACGCACGACAACAGTGCCAAAAAACAAAACAAAAATCCACTGAACAGGCTGTGGAGCAGCGCAGGTAACACACGACAACAGTGCCAAAAAATAAAATAAAAATCCACTGGACAGGCTGTGGAGCAGCACAGGTAACACACGACAACAGTGCTAAAAAAAAAATAAAATCAAAATCAAAATCCACTGGACAGGCTGTGGAGCAGCACAGGTAACGCACGACAACAGTGGTAAAAAATAAAATAAAAATCCACTAGACAGGCTGTGGAGCAGCACAGGTAACACACGACAACAGTGCTAAAAAAAAAATAAAATCAAAATCAAAATCCACTGGACAGGCTGTGGAGCAGCACAGGTAACGCACGACAACAGTGCCAAAAAATAAAATAAAAATCCACTGGACAGGCTGTGGAGCAGCACAGGTAACGCACGACAACAGTGCCAAAAAACAAAACAAAAATCCACTGAACAGGCTGTGGAGCAGCACAGGTAACGCACGACAACAGTGCCAAAAAACAAAACAAAAATCCACTGAACAGGCTGTGGAGCAGCACAGGTAACACACGACAACAGTGCCAAAAAATAAAATAAAAATCCACTGGACAGGCTGTGGAACAGCACAGGTAACACACGACAACAGTGGTAAAAAATAAAATAAAAATCCACTGAACAGGCTGTGGAGCAGCACAGGTAACGCACGACAACAGTGGTAAAAAATAAAATAAAAATCCACTGGACAGGCTGTGGAGCAGCACAGGTAACGCACGACAACAGTGGTAAAAAATAAAATAAAAATCCACTGGACAGGCTGTGGAGCAGCACAGGTAACGCACGACAACAGTGCTAAAAAATAAAATAAAAATCCACTGAACAGGCTGTGGAACAGCACAGGTAACACACGACAACAGTGGTAAAAAATAAAATAAAAATCCACTGAACAGGCTGTGGAGCAGCACAGGTAACACACGACAACAGTGGTAAAAAATAAAATAAAAATCCACTGAACAGGCTGTGGAGCAGCACAGGTAACGCACGACAACAGTGGTAAAAAATAAAATAAAAATCCACTGGACAGGCTGTGGAGCAGCACAGGTAACGCACGACAACAGTGGTAAAAAATAAAATAAAAATCCACTGAACAGGCTGTGGAGCAGCACAGGTAACGCACGACAACAGTGCCAAAAATAAAATAAAAATCCACTGGACAGGCTGTGGAGCAGCACAGGTAACGCACGACAACAGTGGTAAAAAATAAAATAAAAATCCACTGGACAGGCTGTGGAACAGCACAGGTAACACACGACAACAGTGGTAAAAAATAAAATAAAAATCCACTGAACAGGCTGTGGAGCAGCACAGGTAACGCACGACAACAGTGGTAAAAAATAAAATAAAAATCCACTGGACAGGCTGTGGAGCAGCACAGGTAACGCACGACAACAGTGGTAAAAAATAAAATAAAAATCCACTGGACAGGCTGTGGAGCAGCACAGGTAACGCACGACAACAGTGGTAAAAATAAAATAAAAATCCACTGAACAGGCTGTGGAGCAGCACAGGTAACGCACGACAACAGTGCTAAAAATA
>NW_022986660.1:16316-16832 GCF_902500255.1 Thalassophryne amazonica
TCAAAATGCCATCAATAAAATGCACTGTGTTGTTCGTCATAACAAAGCTGCCCATACCATAAACCCACCG
Source organism: Thalassophryne amazonica (assembly GCF_902500255.1). Classification (NCBI taxonomy): domain Eukaryota; kingdom Metazoa; phylum Chordata; class Actinopteri; order Batrachoidiformes; family Batrachoididae; genus Thalassophryne; species Thalassophryne amazonica. The sequence continues at coordinate 16,387 of NW_022986660.1, forward strand.
CCACCATGGCCACTCGATCCACAACACTGACATCAGAAAAAACTTTCCCTACACGACGCCACACACGCTGTCTGCCATCTGCCCTGAACAGTGTGAACCGGGATTCATCCGTGAAGAGAACACCTCTCCAACGTGCCAAACGCCAGTGAATGTGAGCATTTGCCCACTCAAGTCGGTTACGATGACGAACTGGTGTCAGGTCGAGATCCCGATGAGGACGACGAGCATGCAGATGAGCTTCCCTGAGACGGTTTCTGACAGTTTGTGCGAAATTCTTTGGTTATGCAAATCGATTGTTTCAGCAGCTGTCGAGTGGCTGGTCTCAGACGATCTTGGGGTGAACATGCTGGATGTGGAGGTCCTGGGCTGGTGTGGTTACACGTGGTTGCGGTTGTGAGGCGGTGGTTGTATGTACTGCCAAATTCTGTGAAACGCCTTTGGAGACG
>NW_022986661.1:0-16680 GCF_902500255.1 Thalassophryne amazonica
TTTGCTATGTGAACTCTGCATTTCATTTCTCGTGTAGTTAGCACTGTGAATCTGGTATTTGGGAGGAGGAAGGATGGGCTGGGATTGGAGCAGGTTCAGGGTCCTGTTTTTGTTTTTCTTTCTTGTTCTTGCTCTATTAGACTCATGTTAAATTGAAAAAACACAATAAAAAAAAACATTGATTAAAAAAAAAAAAGAAGAAGCTGCTGCCTCAAGGCGCTTCACATGAGTAAGGTTTAACCTTACCAACCCCCCTGAGCAAGCACACAGGCAACACTGGTAAGAAAAAACTCCTTCTGGTAATAATGAGGAAGAAACCTCAAGCAGACCAGACCTAGGAAAGTGACCCACTGCTTAGGCCAGTCTAATAGTTACAAGGTTTTTACAGATTGTACAAAAGTTTGTTCACAACCAGACACAATGTGAGAGCAACAAAAACAGAGTCCTTAATTGAAAAAATGGTAGAGTCCATCTTGGGTCTCTAATATATGTGTCCATGTCCAGCACTGGTAGGCGGCAGGCCAGGACCTATAGTCAGTGGTGGAACAGGCGTGGCATCCTGAGGTCAGTGCGGCATCCTGGGGTGCAGTGCCAGGATCAGTCATTAATGTTGTCAGTGCAGTTATTGGCAGAGGGTCGTCCAGTACCCTGTGATGCGGGGCCAGTATCCATCCATTACATCATCATGGCGCGCAACCTTCAGCCTTAAAAATCATCTTTACTTTGTCCACACATTGGTTCTCATAGTGTGACTTTTTGTTGGTCAAATCTGGGTCAACGTCTAAAAATAGGCCTTCGTCACATGATTAGTAGACACCAAATTGTTACACACTCAAGATATCTGAGATGTAATTTCATCTCACAATGCTCTCACATGAGGTCAGATGGCATCAACCTTGATCTGCTTTTTTCTGGGTCACATCAGGGACAATTCAGATGTCAGTCACTGCTTGAGTTCCTGCCATTTTTACTAAACAAGCATCCTCCTTACATGTGCACGGACTGTACAAGCAGGGGTGCACATAAGTGGTACGCAGGTACGCATGCCTGATAAAAATCAGGCATGCGTACTGCAGTTGTGTTATTACGCGCCTTTGTGTACTTGAATGATCATCTCATCAAACCTTACACATGTTGCTTGTGAACTACTGTCAGAGATGTCCAAAAAACAACAGACATTAAGCAGCAACAGACATTAAGCCACCTACAAAGATACGCCAACTGTAGCCAGAGCCGAAGAAAAGGCTTTTTTCGGAAAAGTGGCTCCAAGATGTGCTGTGGCTTGAAGCTAACGATGACCGCACTGAAATGTGTTGCAAGATTTGCCGCTCGCATCCACATCTAACAGACAAAAAAGGTGCGTTTTATGAAGGCTCCAAGAATTTCAATCATCCTTTACTTGACAAACATGAAAAGAGCAAGGAGCACACACGAATGTGGCGCAGGCAATTGCTAATAAACAAGCTAGTCCAGAAGAAATGTCCAGTCGCCCACTTACCAGATGGTGAGACAAGCTGACTGAAGAACAGCGGCAAGCACTGTTTAATATTTTTCTCTTTGCCTTCCATAAAGCAAAACATGCACTTCCCATGTCTTCTATTCTGGAGATGTTCCTTTACTGAAGCGGCTAGGAGTAAATGTTGGCGCTGCATATCATTCATGTGAAGGTGGCACACGGATCATGCAGAGCATCGCTCACGCAATCAGCGGGAAGTTACGAGCCAAGTTGCAGTTATGTGCATCCCTGTATATAACAGTCATTCCATATGAGACCATCCTTTGAAAAACCTAAAATTCTACCCAGTTCATGGTGTCATTTTCACATTTTTTGGTAGATTACGAGCAAAATATTGAAAATAAAATATTAGGTTCATACTCCAAATAGATTTCCTTCCAAAAGGGTGGAAAAAAGGTTTAGGTAAGAAAGGGTTGTTATATACCTGTGGCCCAACAATAATTTTCAATTTAGTATTCCTTGCTGTTGAAATTTACTTTATTGTGCCCCACTGTCAGTACCTCAGTACCAATTGCTTGGAGGCTAGAGCACATGCTGTATGTACACAGTGCACACATTCATGACAACACTGATGCTTCAATTCTAAAGGACTGACTAAAGGACTGACATTGACAGACTGCAAGTGTCCACAGGAATGTCACTGCTGGAAGCTATGAAAAGTAAATCTTGTTTCATCAGAATAGATGCAACCAAGTCCAGTAGTTGTGGGTGCATCGGTGATAGCAAGAATGTACTCCAATTAGGGCTGAAACGATTAGTCGAGTAACTCGAATAATTCAATTACAAAAAATGTTCAAGGCAAATTCTGTGCCTCGAAGCTTCGTTTAACGTTGTAGTACATATGCCAGGCCTGTGTGTGGCGCTGCAACGTCCACTGGAAAAAAAAACAAAACAGACTGGAGCATAACAGCTAATGAAATTAGCAATGATAGCTACCGTTTTCCAGCGTGACACAGAGTAAAATAAAGCCTTTTAAGAGATAGATGGTCCACGCCGATCATCTGAAATAGACTTACTGTGCATTTAAAGCGAAGCAGTGTGTTTGTCTAGTTTTAAAAAACACACGGTCTGCTCTACGTGGGGAGGGATGGTGGCCGGCTGCTCTCTGCACGGTGTGAGGGGCTCTCAGACCGGGCGAGTCACAGCTCCGGCCCCGGCTACATTGACAAACAGCATAAGTCCACTCTTTCTTCTCACACTGTTTGACTTTTTAATTTTTTTGCTTTTTTGGACAACACTTCACAAACACGGTGACTTAAATAAAATAATAATAATAATAATAAAAAACTGACTGCGAGGCTACATGTTCAACCTCCACCTGAAATGCATCTGCTGAATTGCAGAGAAGTGGGGGGAATCACACAGGGACCCAGTCCATCAACCTTAATTTAAAAAAAAAAAAAAAAAAGGTTACATTTTACAAGTTGGAGAAAACAAAACAGAAAGCCACATCCCATTGCCATTTCAGCAAAATGCCAACACTTTGGCACAGTGACATTGTGCCATTGCTTAAGGAGAGCCCTGGACTATCGATGTTGTTTAAAAACGCAAAAGTACTTTTTATCAGATTACTCGATTAATCGCCAGAATAATCGATAGAATACTCGATTACTAAAATAACCGATAGCTGCAGCCCTAACTCCAATGGTAACCATCACACATCCTTCTGTATGGGCCATCTCAGATGGGAAGCCTCATTGTGTTGATGAATGAAAGAAATCTTTAAGACATTTTTAAAGTTCAGGCAGGTTTACATTAGGGTGTGATTCAAGCCGACTTGGATTTCAGTGAAACTCGGCTCAGAGATGGAACCTACCACGAAACAAACTTTCCCAATTTCTCCAAAATTTCTCGACCGAAAACCAAACGGTGCCAAGGGTCATCAGAGTTCAAGGCAAAAAATGCAAAAACTAATATTTCATTAAATTCCCATCTTTCAAGTGGTGTAACTTTCAGCGCCATCAAGTCCCCAAGCTAGTTTAACTATGGACTTAGGAAGGCAAACTGTTTCATCTTATATGTGTATTTGGTTGGGGGATCGATGATGCAGAGGGTTATGGGCATTTAAATATAGCCAATTTCGCAAAATGACCAGTCTTTGAGCGTCCCTCTATTCATCGCCATCGATCCCCCAACCTAATATGTATGTAATGGCCCAGTCACACGGCACACGACAATTTCTGAACGAAGGGGGGAAAAAGTTTAAAAAGTCACAATTCATTGAGAAAGACGAAAGAGATTTATCAATGAATAGCCTGCGAAGCAAGAGTGCAAAAGGGACAAAAGAGGAACTAAACAAAACCGAAGCTAACATTGATCTTGACGCTTTAAATGAAATGTGCCTGGAGCCACTGCTGGAGCAGTGTGTTTCTGCATCTCTGAGCGCTATGAGCTCCGTCCCAGCGCTGAGTCCTGGAAGAAACTGCAAACAGAAGCTGTGGAGGTCTGTGTGCACGTCGGTGGGACCACTTGCTCTGGTTCCTCGTCCAGAACAAATGAGGTATCATCTCCTTCATCATCAGATTCCACACTGTCTGATGACACACTGCGCGCTCCATCTGGCTTAAAAAAAAAAACAAAAAACAAAAAACTGGTGTGCCGTGGTCACTGCTGTATCACTGTATTATGTTACTAAGCTATATATATTGATTTATAACAGAAAACTGTCAAAACAGGGAATAAATATAAGTATAAAGATGATTGACTATATCAGAGTAATAAATTGATCAATCCATGTGAACGCCACGCATTGACTCGTGTAGTTATTTCAACCAGCTGCAGCTGATCCACAACGTGAATTCTGCCTTCCAGAACAGCTCTTTATATAATCATTTGAATTATCAACTTATTGCCACATGTACATAAGGGCTGGATTGTCATTCCTACACTCATATTGTTATATTTAATAAAAAATAATAAGCGCACGCAGGAGCTTCTGCTGTCGCTGCCGCTGCATTCAAGTACCGTCGGAAATTATGCACCTTTTATGTTTTAAATTCAGCAGTTGCTTGTGGCAAAAGAATTAATTGTATCCACACAAAAGATTAATTCTTCCTTATATAAGATGCCTGAGCCCATTGAAGCTGACCCCCGACCCAGATAAAAAAAACAATCCAAGCAAACAGGCTGAGTTTGCCCTGTAATTTCTGACGGTACATGAGTGCAGCAGCAGCGCTCACAAACCGGCTTCTGCACTGTGTGAAAACATTCAGCTGGTCGAATGAAGTCAAACTAACAAACAAACAATAACATTACAAAAGCTAAACAAATGAAAAAAAAAGTCAAAAAGGACAGCAAAACGAAACAGGGACGAATTGAGGTTTTCGTTGTCCATCGTTCAAATTTTTCGACAGTTTAAAAATCCTGATGAAGCGCCAGCTGCAGGAACAAAGCTGAGCAAAGGTTAAACGATGCCAGCGAAAGTCCAGATTTTTTGTTTCTTTAGGGCTTTGTTGCCCTACATTAAGTGCTGTGTGACTGGGCCTTAGAATGATAGAGTTTGCCTACATATGTCAATTGATAGGTAAACTGGCTTGGGGACGTGATGGCGTTGAACGTTACACCACTTGATGGGAATTTAATGAAATATCAGTTTTTGTGTATTAGTGCTTTCAACTTTGATGACCCCTGGCAAGGTCACATTTGGTTTTCGCTCCAGAAATTTTAGGAAGTTCTTTTCTTGGTATTCTGTTCCTTTAAAAAAAATTGTCTCTTAAGCCTTTCCTTCCTGAGCATTAAGGGTCATTAAAAAGGGGATTTTGAGGGTTGGATCAATTTTGAGCCAAATATTCTCCATTTTATGTCATTTAGGAAACTTATTTCTGCATTAAAATGATGTCATCACAGGAAACTTTCAATCAATCAATCAATCAATTTTATTTATATAGCGCCAAATCACAACAAGCAGTTGCCCCAAGGCACTTTATATTGTAAGGCAAGGCCATACAATAATTACGTAAAAACCCCAACGGTCAAAACGACCCCCTGTGAGCAAGCACCTTCGACAGTGGGAAGGAAAAACTCCCTTTTAACAGGAAGAAACCTCCAGCAGAACCAGGCTCAGGGAGGGGCAGTCTTCTGCTGGGACTGGTTGGGGGTGAGGCAGAGAACCAGGAAAAAGACATGCTGTGGAGGGGAGCAGAGATCAATCACTAATGATTAAATGCAGAGTGGTGCATACAGAGCAAAAGGAGAAAGAAACACTCAGTGCATCATGGGAACCCCCCAGCAGTCTAAGTTTATAGCAGCATAACTAAGGGATGGTTCAGGGTCACCTGATCCAACCCTAACTATAAGCTTTAGCAAAAAGGAAAGTTTTAAGCCTAATCTTAAAAGTAGAGAGGGTGTCTGTCTCCCTGATCCGAATTGGGAGCTGGTTCCACAGGAGAGGAGTCTGAAAGCTGAAGGCTCTGCCTCCCATTCTACTCTTACAAACCCTAGGAACTACAAGTAAACCTGCAGTCTGAGAGCGAAGCGCTCTATTGGGGTGATATGGTACTATGAGGTCCCTAAGATAAGATGGGACCTGATTATTCAAAACCTTATAAGTAAGAAGAAGAATTTTAAATTCTATTCTAGAATTAACAGGAAGCCAATGAAGAGAGGCCAATATGGGTGAGATATGCTCTCTCCTTCTAGTCCCCGTTAGTACTCTAGCTGCAGTATTTTGAATTAACTGAAGGCTTTTCATGGAACTTTTAGGACAACCTGATAATAATGAATTACAGTAGTCCAGCCTAGAGGAAATAAATGCATGAATTAGTTTTTCAGCATCACTCTGAGACAAGACCTTTCTAATTTTAGAGATATTGCGTAAATGCAAAAAAGCAGTCCTACATATTTGTTTAATATGCACATTGAATGACATATATCCTGATCAAAAATGACTCCAAGATTTCTCACAGTATTACCATAGGTCAGGGTAATGCCATCCAGAGTAAGGCTCTGGTTAGACACCATGTTTCTAAGATTTGTGGGGCCAAGTACAATAACTTCAGTTTTATCTGAGTTTAAAAGCAGGAAATTAGAGGTCATCCATGTCTTTATGTCTATAAGACAATCCTGCAGTTTAGCTAATTGGTGTGTGTCCTCTGACTTCATGGATAGATAAAGCTGGGTATCATCTGCATAACAATGAAAATTTAAGCAATGCCGTCTAATAATACTGCCTAAGGGAAGCATGTATAAAGTGAATAAAATTGGTCCTAGCACAGAACCTTGTGGAACTCCATAATTAACCTTAGTCTGTGAAGAAGATTCCCCATTTACATGAACAAATTGTACTCTATTAGATAAATATGATTCAAACCACTGCAGCACAGTGCCTGTAATACCTATGGCATGCTCTAATCTCTGTAATAAAATTTTATGGTCAACAGTATCAAAAGCAGCACTAAGGTCTAACAGAACAAGCACAGAGATGAGTTCACTGTCTGAGGCCATAAGAAGATCATTTGTAACCTTCACTAATGCTGTTTCTGTACTATGATCAATTCTAAAACCTGACTGAAACTCTTCAAATAGACCATTCCTCTGCAGATGATCAGTTAGCTGTTTTACAATTACCCTTTCAAGAATTTTTGAGAGAAAAGGAAGGTTGGAGATTGGCCTATAATTAGCTAAGATAGTTGGGTCAAGTGATGGCTTTTTAAGTAATGGTTTAATTACTGCCACCTTAAAAGCCTGTGGTACATAGCCAACTAATAAAGATAGATTGATCATATTTAAGATTGAAGCATTAAATAATGGTAGGGCTTTCTTGAGCAGCCTGGTAGGAATGGGGTCTAATAGACATGTTGATGGTTTGGATGAAGTAACTAATGAAAATAACTCAGACAGAACAATCTGAGAGAAAGAGTCTAACCAAATACCGGCATCACTGAAAGCAGCCAAAGATAACGATATGTCTTTGGGATGGTTATGAGTAATTTTTTCTCTAATAGTTAAAATTTTATTAGCAAAGAAAGTCATGAAGTCATTACTAGTTAAAGTTAAAGGAATACTCGGCTCAATAGAGCTCTGACTCTTTGTCAGCCTGGCTACAGTGCTGAAAAGAAACCTGGGGTTGTTCTTATTTTCTTCAATTAGTGATGAGTAGTAAGATGTCCTAGCTTTACGGAGGGCTTTTTTTATAGAGCAACAGACTCTTTTTCCAGGCTAAGTGAAGATCTTCTAAATTAGTGAGACGCCATTTCCTCTCCAACTTACGGGTTATCTGCTTTAAGCTACGAGTTTGTGAGTTATACCACAGAGTCAGGCACTTCTGATTTAAAGCTCTCTTTTTCAGAGGAGCTACAGCATCCAAAGTTGTCTTCAGTGAGGATGTAAAACTACTGACGAGATACTCTATCTCACTTACAGAGTTTAGGTAGCTACTCTGCACTGTGTTGGTATATGGCTTTAGAGAACATAAAGAAGGAATCATATCCTTAAACCTAGTTACAGTGCTTTCTGAAAGACTTCTAGTGTAATGAAACTTATTCCCCACTGCTGGGTAGTCCATCAGAGTAAATGTAAATGTTATTAAGAAATGATCAGACAGAAGGGAGTTTTCAGGGAATACTGTTAAGTCTTCAATTTCCATACCATAAGTCAGAACAAGATCTAAGATATGATTAATGTGGTGGGTGGACTCATTTACATTTTGAGCAAAGCCAATTGAGTCTAATAATAGATTAAATGCAGTGTTGAGGCTGTCATTCTCAGCATCTGTGTGGATGTTAAAATTGCCCACTATAATTATCTTATCTGAGCTAAGCACTAAGTCAGACAAAAGGTCCGAAAATTCATAGAGAAACTCACAGTAACGACCAGGTGGACGATAGATAATAACAAATAAAACTGGTTTGTGGGACTTCCAATTTGGATGGACAAGACTAAGAGTCAAGCTTTGAAATGAATTAAAGCTCTGTCTGGGTTTTTGATTAATTAATAAGCTGGAATGGAAGATTGCTGCTAATCCTCCGCCTCGGCCCATGCTACGAGCAGTCTGGCAGTTAGTGTGACTCGGGGTGTTGACTCATTTAAACTAACATATTCATCCTGTTGTAACCAGGTTTCTGTAAGGCAGAATAAATCAATATGTTGATCAATTATTATATCATTTACTAACAGGGACTTAGAAGAGAGAGACCTAATGTTTAATAGACCACATTTAACTGTTTTAGTCTGTGGTGCAGTTGAAGGTGCTATATTTTTTCTTTTTGAATTTTTATGCTTAAATAGATTTTTGCTGGTTATTGATGGTCTGGGAGCAGGCACCGTCTCTACGGGGATGGGGTAATGAGGGGATGGCAGGGGGAGAGAAGCTGCAGAGAGGTGTGTAAGACTACAACTCTGCTTCCTGGTCCCAACTCTGGATAGTCACGGTTTGGAGGATTTAAGAAAATTGGCCAGATTTCTAGAAATGAGAGCTGCTCCATCCAAAGTGGGATGGATGCCGTCTCTCCTAACAAGACCAGGTTTTCCCCAGAAGCTTTGCCAATTATCTATGAAGCCCACCTCATTTTTTGGACACCACTCAGACAGCCAGCAATTCAAGGAGAACATGCGGCTAAACATGTCACTCCCGGTCCGCTTGGGGAGGGGCCCAGAGAAAACTACAGAGTCCGACATTGTTTTTGCAAAGTTACACACCGATTCAATGTTAATTTTAGTGACCTCCGATTGGCGTAACCGGGTGTCATTACTGCCGATGTGAATTACAATCTTACCAAATTTACGCTTAGCCTTAGCCAGCAGTTTCAAATTTCCTTCAATGTCGCCTGCTCTGGCCCCCGGAAGACAATTGACTATGGTTGCTTGTGTCGCTAACTTCACATTTCTCAAAACAGAGTCGCCAATAACCAGAGTTTGATCCTCGGCGGGTGTGTCGTCGAGTGGGGAAAAACGGTTAGAAATGTGAACGGGTTGGCGGTGTACACGGGGCTTCTGTTTAGGACTACGCTTCCTCCTCACAGTCACCCAGTCGGCCTGCTTTCCCGGCTGCTCGGGATCTGCCAGAGGGAAACTAACAGCGGCTAAGCTACCTTGGTCCGCACCGACTACAGGGGCCTGGCTAGCTGTAGAATTTTCCACGGTGCGGAGCCGAGTCTCCAATTCGCCCAGCCTGGCCTCCAAAGCTACGAATAAGCTACACTTATTACAAGTACCATTACTGCTAAAGGAGGCCGAGGAATAACTAAACATTTCACACCCAGAGCAGAAAAGTGCGGGAGAGACAGGAGAAGCCGCCATGCTAAACCGGCTAAGAGCTAGTAGCTGCGCTAAGCTAGCGGATTCCTAAAAACACACAAATTGAATAATGTGTAAATAATTCAGAGGTGATTCAGCAGAGGGAGTGCTTTAGTTAAGGCACGTGAAGATTACACTGTGAAACAAATCGTTATCCAGTTAACTAGATCAATCTAACTGCGCAGATTAAACAGCTAACAGATACAGCAAAACACCGCTGTGCTCCGGAACAGGTAGTGATACAATACCGCAGTGAGAGCCAACCACCAGTAGAGGCAAGCAAACAAGCAAATGTGGCTTTCAAAGCCACATTTATTTTATTTAAGCAGATGCTATGTATGGCAGGGAGGGGACTTGGACAAATGATTTTTCTGTTCTTTAAACTTCCATAAATTGGAAACTATATATCCAAGGACATTTTGATTGGGTTTAAAACAGATGATAGGTACAGGTGGAAACCCCCCTGAAAACTATGACATTACATGTTACACATTTTAGAAATATGGCCCTTCAGAGTTGTTAAGAAAATAAGCATCCATGCCAAAAGAGTGTCATGCTCCCTTTGTTGGACTCTCTGGAAGGAAAACTATTTGGATTATGAAACTAATATTTTGTACTCATATTCTTCATATTGGGCTCATAACCTACAAAATATTTGGAAAAAAAATCAAGCAACTTTCAGAGCTTTGTCCTACTTCCAAAGACATTTGGGTTAGATGAATTGATGAGTCTAAGGTGTGATTGGCCTTAAGTGTGTTTGTCTATGTACACTGAACAAAAATATAAATGCAACACTTGTGTTTTTGCTCCATTTTTCATAAGCTGAACTCATAGATCTAAAACATTTTGTTAGTGAGCACTTCTCCATCACATCCAGATAATCCATCACACATCACAGGTGTGACATATCAAGATGCTGATTAGACAGCATGATTATTGCACAGGTGTGCCTTAGGCCGGCCACAATAAAAGGCCACTCTGAAATATGCAGTCTTGCTTTATTGGGGGGTCTAGGGGGAGATCAGAAAACCAGTCAGCATCAGATATGGCCACCATTTGCTTCTCATAGTGCAACACATCTTCACATAGAGTTGTTCAGCATCCAGATAACATTGAATGTGCATTTGCCCACTCAGGTCAGTTACAATGATGAACTGCAGTCAGGTCGAGACCCCAACAAGGATGTGCAGAAATTCTTTGGTTCTGCAAACCGATTGTTTCAGCAGCTGTCTTAGTGGCTGGTCTCAGACAATCTTGGTGAACATGCTGGATGTGGAGATCCTGGGCTGGTGTGGGCTTCACACAGTCTGCGGTTGTGAGGCCCGTTGGATGTACTGCCCAAATTCTGTGAAATGCCTTTGGAGACAGGCCTATGGAGGGGGATTATGTTGTAGCGATTTCCATCTGTCTGTCCCAAAAAGGGTATAAGATAAGATAAGACTTTATTGATTTCACAGTGGAGAAATTCACAGCACATAAGCATTCTGAAATGGACTCCTCTTACACTTGTAGAAAGAATTTTGTTAAACCTGGTACGCCCGTGTTAAAGGCTGGTAATAGGCATATTTCCATATCATTCTAATGATAATATCAACATTTATTGTGACTTGTAAATAATGAAACCAAACAGCCAGGATATGTAGAGTCAGTGTACATGTATACTGGTAAAATCCATTCAAGATACACTACAATTTTTTTTTTTTCCCCCCCATAAGAAAACAGGTATGTTAGTTTTTCACTCAGTCCAGTGTAAAATTCAAGTTGACACTATCTACAGTCCTTAATGGAACAACAACAAAAAATCATGTACAGACAGTTGTAGCTCCTTTGTGTGATATTTTACTCTTATTCAATAATGTTTTGAATCCAGTTTTTTTGTTGAAACATGGGCCCCACCCATGTCCCTTGTTGATGTGTTCCACCTCTTTTTTTCCCCCCCCTATCTTCTTAGTTCATTTTTTTTTTACCCTCTTAGGTAATTTTTTTTCATAAGTCCTAACTTACCTCAGCAGTAGATATTTGGCCCAACATCAAAGCAGGCAGTCGAAGTGCTGCAGGTTGTTTGGCTGCTTCCTAGTTCTGTTCACCTGGGTTGTTCTCTTGGACTGGCTTTGTTGTTATGAAATGCTACAGAATTTTCGGTGTGTTTTGAGCCGCCTGGACATTTTTTCTGTGTTTCGCTGGGAGAACATGATTTTTCAGTGCAGCATTTCCTCTTTATGTATAGTTCACTGTCTGATTTCAGAAAAAGTTGCAGATCACTACCCCTGCAGCGTCAGCTTTTGAGAAAAAGTCACCAAGTTTGAAGTTCACATCGTCTCCCTTTTTGTCCAACCAACTTCAGCGGTACTACTTTGTTCATTTGCGTCCATGCAAACTTTTCTTTGCAGTCTTTACTCATCTTTTGAAGACATTTGCCGCCTTCATCTTTTATCCTCTCCAGCACACTTATTTTCTTCAACAGAAACTTTAAAACTTCTTTTTCACTTGCCGACATATGCATCCCATAATATGCAGTTCTTGCATTTATGCTGTCACGTGAGAGATGTTTTCAGGAAAAATACAGTTTTACCGCTTAGGGACCCTACCCCACCTCAGTTTTTTTTTTTGCACCGGATATGAAATGATATCGACAGGTGCCAGAATGAACCCCAAAAGTCATGAAACCCCCAGTCAGTGGGTGCTTCTCATCCCTGAATTCCTTCTTAATATAGCATACGTCAGAATCCATTAATGCTCCACACCCAAGCAGTTGGTGGCGGTAATGCACTGTGTCGGTTTGCAAACCGGCAATAAACCCAAAAGAAGAAGAAGAAGTGGAGCGTGCATTCTGCCTTTTCCGATATCGATCTTGGGCAATCTTCATGAGCATCTGCACAAAATGAAGATGTAAACAGAACGCTTTGAATGAATGAAACTCTAATCTGTTTAAATTACAACTACCCAAACCTGGAAAAAGGTCAGTTCTAACTTAAAAATTCAGTCACAGCACTTAAATAAGTAAAATGTAAAATAACTTAAATTAGTATGCATGCAAGGTCAGTTCCAACTTAAAAAAAAAAAAATCATGAAAATTTTAAACAAAAATAAGTGGTTAAATAGTAACGATTTAATACTTTTAATGTTAATCTGCACAAGTGCTATTGACATGCTCAGCAATGAATAACATGTAAACAAGTAACACAGAAAGTTATGTACAAAGTTAGTTCCAACATAAACATGTTTGAACGAAAAGTAAAATGCAGAAAAGTTGTAAACTAATGGCAATTTTGTGTAGTCTTAGTGTTCATTAATTTCAGCCTTAGAATGCACTAGAATGCACAAAATTGCATTAAAATTTTAAAATTTCAGCAGCTGTAGTTTGCATCACACACATATGCCTGGGTTAGTAGACTTTTGGTGGGGCCAGTAACTTCTCAAAACTACTGGCCCTATGTGCCAGTAGAAAAAAGTGGACAATGTCTAACCCTGAATAATCCTTAATAAATCATTAATCAATCATTTGAGCATGTGTACACACTGGAAGCTTTGGCAGCCTGTCACGTCAACCTCACCACTTCTGTAAAATTCTGGCTATGCCCCTGAAAAGTTCTGTGCTGGCAGTGAGTTGAAAGAGTTAAGTGGAAGTACTCAGTCCACTGATTGATGGATTGGTAGTACTCTAGTAGTGCTTATCACTTGCAAAGGCAACAGAAATAGTTCTACCGTGTTTATAGTAGTAGTAGTAAAATCAAAATGTTTCCAACCAAAGCTAGGAATTCTATTATATTTGTAAACTTTATTTTTGGATGTTGTTTTGTCTACAGCACTGAGCAGCTCCTATAGCAGTTTCTTTCCCTATGTGTAAATTGTCATTACTGACCTAATTTTGTGTACTGTCTGCTTTATACCAACAATGCTACATTAAAAAAATCTTCCTCTCAATACAGCCAGTTTTTACACCGAGGTGATGCCTACAGTTAGGGATGCACATGAAGGAATTTTGTGCATCAGCCGCCGTGGCCAGTAAGTTTTCATATTTTAGTGTTTCATATTTTATTGGCTACACGTCAAAGTGTAGGTGGAATGTCTTTACACCTTCCTGATGAATGTTCTGAAAGCAGCATGCATACTTGTTCATGCAGTCAAAGCAGTGCAAGAAACCTGAAAACTGTCAGAGTATACAATTGTTTTACAAAAATTTATAAATATAAATTACATGCAGGACACTTAAGAAGTGGTTGGTGTCTTTACTGTTTGTTGTCAGAGATGGGTTTCCATTTGGGCATGCTGGATTTTTTTTTAAGTGCTTTCAAAGAAACAGATTCCACTAGGAACAGACATTTTCTAAAATTACTGACTTCAGTCTGGTAAGAAATGAAGAGCATTCTCTTGTCCAACAAAAGACTGTGTACTTGCATTGCACAAGTATAGGAGCACGACAGACCTGATAGTAATCTGCTATGAATGTCAAGCTATATAAAGCATAATTCAACCTTAAACATTGCGCAGAACATACGAAAATCAGTACTTGCCATCAGTGACTGGTGCAGTGTGTTTTTAACATTCAGTCTGCTGCTGAGGCTTGTTTTAGTGGCAGTCAGAGTTTTAAAGCCTCCTTCTTTCTCTCCCCGGGAGCAAGGCAGCATCTCTACATCTGGAGTTGGTTCCTGGACACTGGATTGTGGCTGGCTCCTGCTGCTAGTGGTTGGTTTCTGTCTAACTGTAATTAGGATGTTTTAAATGTAGTGGATGAAGTTTGTTGTGTGTAGTCACGTATGTACATTGACGATAAATATCCTTGTTCTAAAATCTGTCCTCAAACAAGTAATAACTGTGTGGCAAGTTCTGGGTCTCCTTTTAATTTAAGTTGGTTGTCTGTTTCTTAATTTTCCCATTTATTTTTGCTCTCATTAGCCAGCTAACTTTACCTCCACTAAAGGTGACAGCCAACCTTGTGCCCATTTCACATAAATTAATGATAGATATACACCTTGCACAATAAGATGGGGGGGGGGAGAGATTGGGTTTTACTGAGAAACACTCAGAATCTTAAAAAAGTGATATCACTACCATGACATGGCTATTACAGTTTAAAATTGTAAAAAATAAAATAGGCTGTTCCTCTAAAGCCTGGTTCACACGGCAAGATAATTAGGCCGATATCGGACCCGATCTTGCCCTTCCGACAAGCTTAAGGACGGCCCGACAATTGTGATGAGACTATCACATATCAAATATTCCTGCTGCGTGTGGTGTGCTAAGAGCACTCTGATCTGCTCAGAAGGACGTCAGGAGCGCTCTTATCGCAAATCGGGGATATTCAACATGTTGGATTGTCTTGGCCTGATATCGCAGCGTGTGTGGTGTCCCCCGACCACAAACAAGCACGCAGCCTGCTGAATGTGATGTGTAGCCAATCAGAAAGCGAGGTGACAGACACACGGAGCGGAAAATAAAATCAAAACAGCTGTTCTTTCCAGAAAGTCCGGTGGTTGCGCTGTCTCCACTTCTTTAAAGAATGCCTTTTCTTTTTGTTTTTGTATCGCTTTTCCCCCTCTGTTTTAAATAGTCCACAAACTATCTACATCTGTTTACTCTGAAGTCACGTTTAATCTCGAGAAATTTTTTGAGATTTCCTGACTGACCTGGGAATATTCGTGTGTAAAATCTGTTTGTGTGTGGTGATGTTGTCCTTACCGTGTGGCTGAACACCACACACTGTACGACCAAACCTGTTAGACCTATGATTTTTTTTATCTTCACATGTGTGGTCTCTCAGGTTTTGGAAACTTACAGATAATTTTAAAATCCTGTCGTGTGGGTGTGGTGAGGCTCACAGAGAGAGTGTAGCAGCACACTCTGCCTGTTACAGTTTTGCGCTCCGTGACAGACAACAAGCTTGGCACGTTCCAGCAATAGAAACAATTTCTCAAATTACAGGAGTTTAGGATGAAGTGTCTGTTGTCTCTTCTCTGTGCAGTCTAGCTGAACCGAGAGCTGTACTCCAAGTGTGTCTGCAGCTAAGGTGGCTGAAAGCCACCAGCTGCGTAAAATGAGTACAGTAGTGTTCAGAATAATAGTAGTGCTATGTGACTAAAAAGATTAATCCAGGTTTTGAGTATATTTCTTATTGTTACATGGGAAACAAGGTACCAGTAGATTCAGTAAATTCTCACAAATCCAACAAGACCAAGCATTCATGATATGCACACTCTTAAGGCTATGAAATTGGGCTATTAGTAAAAAAAGTAGAAGCTGTCCACATAATGTCTCTAATGTGGCGATCAAAGGACAACATAGGATCAAAAAGTACGCCAAGGTTCCTCACTTTGTCCGTAGTATGTATAACACACAAACCTAAGCTAAGCGCTAGCTGGTCAAATTGATGCTGATGCCTTGCTGGAACAACAACCATCATTTCAGTCTTATCAGAGTTTAAAAGTAGGAAGTTACTAGACATCCAGCCTCTCACTGATGCAAGGCAATCCTCTGGTGTTCCCCCGGAGCAGCTGGGGGAGGTGTGTGTGGATCGGGAGGTCTGGGCGCCTTTGCTTGAGCTGCTGCCCCCGCGACCCGACTGCGGATAATGCGGAAGAAAATGGATGGATGGATGAAATTTCCAGCAGTTATTAGCATGTACAATTGAGTATCATCAGCATAGCAATGAAAGGCAATTCCAAAATGCCGCATTATATGCCCAAGAGGCACTACAACCCCTGGCAATAATTATGGAATCACCGGCCTCAGAGGATGTTCATTCAGTTGTTTAATTTTGTAAAAAAAAAGCACCCTGTAAATTTTCATCCCCAAAACTAACACCTGCATCAAATCAGATCTGCTTGTTAGTCTGCATCTAAAAAGGAGTCACACATTGGAGAGCTGTTGCACCAAGTGGACTGACATGAATCATGGCTCCAACACGAGAGATGTCAATTGAAACAAAGGAGAGG
>NW_022986662.1:0-15625 GCF_902500255.1 Thalassophryne amazonica
ACAGCGGTTTTAGTCAACAACTATTTTCTGCACTCAACCCAAAACACAGTAAGTTATAGTTAGCATTATAGATACAGTTAGCATTTATGTATTTCATATTTGCTATAAATTTAGGCATTTATAACTGAAATTTAAAGATGGAGTCCACTTTGATTTGTTTTAACAAAAATTGAGGAAATTTAGCTACTTTCTGTTGTCATCTAGTCACTGTAAAATACCATTAATTTCTGTGGTACATAGCAAAATTACAGCTAATTTTAATGTGAGTAAACTATTTGGGCGGGGGGGGGGGGGGGGCAATTTTTGGATAGTAACAATAATTTAAGTTGTCATTATCACATTTACTATAAAAAAAATTTAAGGCTTCAATATACTGCAAATAAAAATTCATGTGACACTGATAATGTCAGAAAGAGTGATCACCTTCCTTCTTGACATTTGAGGATAACAAAGACAAAAGTTTCACGTAATTAATTTCGATTAAGTCAAGACATCCACAGAGAGAGCAGACAACTGTTTTACTCAACTATTTTCTGCACTGAACACAAAACACAGTAAGTTATAGTTAGCATTATAGTTACTGTTAGCATTTATGTATTTCATGTGTGCTCTAAATGTAAGCCTTTATAACGGAAATTTAAAGGTGGAGTCCACTTTGATTTTTTTTTTTTTTTTTAAATTGATGAAATTTACTTTCTCTTTGTCATCTAGTCACTGTAAAATACCATTCATTTCTGTGGTATGCAGCAAAATTACAGCTAATTTTAATGTGAGTAAACTATTTGGTGGGGGGGCAATTTTTGGACATTAACAATAATTTAAGTTGTCATTATCACATTTACTATAAAAAATTTAAGTCTTCAATATACTGCAAAGAAAAAGTCATGTGACACTGATGATGTCACAAAGAGAAATCACCTCCCATTCTTCACATTTGAGGATAACAAAGACAAAAACTTTCATATAATGCATTTTGATTAAGTCAGACATCCACAGAGAGAGCAGACAACTGTTTTACTCAACTATTTTCTGCACTCAACCCAAAACACAGTAAGTTATAGTTAGCATTATAGATACAGTTAGCATTTATGTATTCATATGTGCTATGAATTTAAGCCTTTATAACTGATTTTTAAAGGTGGAGTCCACTTTGATTTGTTTTAACAAAAACTTATGAAATTTAGCTACTTTCTGTTGTCATCAATCAAGTTTTATTTCTATAGCACTTTACAACAGTTTTCACTGAACCAAAGTGCTTTCCAATAGCACCAGCTAGAGAGAAAATAAAAAGAAAAGTACGAAAAACACAATAAAAAATAAGAGCATCCAAAATAGAATAAAAATAGACAAAAAAGTGTCAAAGCAATTATGTGCAAAAAGCTGCCCTGAACAAGTATGTTTTTAACTTAGCTTTAAACAGAGGCAAGCTATTAATGGACCTCAGTTCAGGAGGTAATGCATTCCACAACTTAGGACCTGCTACTGCAAAAGAACGGTCACCCCATTGTTTGGACCTGGACCTGGGAACCTCAAGAAAGTTTTGGTCAGCAGACCGAAGTGCTCTGACAGGGTTGTGTGTTTTTAACAGGTCACATAAATAAGAAGGTGCAATGCCATTTACAGCTTTAAAAACAAGCATTAACAGTTTAAAATCAACTCTAAAACGGACTGGAAGCCAGTGCAGGGAGTAAAGTACAGGAGTGATGTGGCTGTGCTTCCTGGTATTGGTCAACAGGCGAGCAGCAGCATTCTGGACCAGTTGGAGACGGTTTAGAGAGCCTTGAGTGATACCAACATAAAGTGCATTGCAATAGTCAATCCGGGAGCTGATAAAAGCATGCATAGCCTTTTCAAGGTCCTTTTGGCTTAGAAAGGGTTTGACTTTTGCCAGGAGTCTCAGCTGGAAAAAACTGGCTCTTAACACACTGTCAATTTGTTTCTCAAATTTTAAACAGTCGTCAAACCGCTCACCAAGGTTCCTTACCACAGCCCTACGATAAGGAGCCAGGGAGCCAAGATCTGGATGAGAGTTAGTTTTAGCTCCAAACAGAATACACTCTGTTTTGGCTTCATTAAGGTGCAGAAAATTCTGAGCCAGCCAGTCCTTAATATCCTTAAAAAAGCTATGTATGGAGTCCAAAGCACTTGTATTATTAGGCACAACTGGCATATAAATCTGGAGGTCATTGGCATAAAAATGAAACTGAAGATTGTGTATGGTGATGACTGAACTCAGTGGAAGCATGTACAAAGAGAACAAGAGCGGTCCGAGGATACTGCCCTGGGGCACACCAGTGGTCAGAGGAACTGTGGAGGAGGAGAAGTCATTAACCATCACCCTGAAAGTCCTGTTGGTCAAATAAGACTGAAACCACTCCAAGACAGTCCCCCAGAGGCCAACCTGCTGGGACAGATGTGTGAGGAGGATTGAGTGGTCCACAGTATCAAACGCAGCTGTTAGATCCAACATCACCAGCAGCACAGGTTTTTTAGAGTCCAACGATAAAAGAATGTCATTTTGTACTTTTAAAAGAGCTGACTCAGTGCTATGTCGAGATCTAAAACCTGACTGAAATTTATCTAAAACAGAGTTGTGTTATAAAACGATTGCAACTGATTAGAAACAACTTTTTCTAAAACCTTAGATAAAAACGATAAATTTGACACTGGTCTAAAATTAGATAAAACTGAGGGATCTAGGTTGGGCTTTTTAAGAAGAGGCCTAACTACAGCATGTTTAAAATGGGCTGGAACTGTCCCGGAGCTGAGGCAGCTATTAATAAAAGAGAGCAAGCTCGGACCCACAGTGTTAAAAGCCTCTTTAAAAACCTTTCCTGGAATAGTGTCCAATGAGCAGTAACTGGGTGTAATGCTCTGGACAACCTCAGTGAGAAGTGTCAGAGTAACCGGGTCAAAACTATTAAAAGTCATCTCGTCACTGTAAAATACCATTAGTTTCTGTGGTACACAGCAAAATTACAGATAATTTTAATGTGAGTAAACTATCTGGCGGGGGGGGGGGGGGGCAATTTTTGGACAATAACAATAATTTAAGTTGTCATTATCACATATTGCAAAGAAAAAGTCATATGACAGTGATGGTGTCACAAAGAGATATCACCCCCCTTTATGACATTTGAGGATAACAAAGACAAAAACTTTTATGTAATGCATTTAGTTTAAGTCACACATCCACAGAGAAAGCAGACAGCTGTTTTAAATCAATTCAAATCAATTTTATTTGTATAGCGCCAAATCACAACAACATTTGCCCCAAGGCACTTTATATTGCAAGGCAAAAGCCATACAATAATTACAGAAAAACCCCAACGGTCAAAACGACCCCCTATGAGCAAGCACTTGGCGACAGTGGGAAGGAAAAACTCCCTTTTAACAGGAAGAAACCTCCAGCAGAACCAGGCTCAGGGAGGAGCAGTCTTCTGCTGGGACTGGTTGGGGCTGAGGGGAGAGAATCAGGAAAAAGACATGCTGTGGAAGAGAGCAGAGATCAATCACCAATGATTAAAAGCAGAGTGGTGCATACAGAGCAGAAAGAGAAAGAAACACTCAGTGCATCATGGGAAACCCCCCAGCAGTCTAAGTCTATAGCAGCATAACTAAGAGATGGTTCAGGGTCACCTGATCCAGCCCTAACTATAAGCTTTAGCAAAAAGTAAAGTTTTAAGCCTAATCTTAAAAGTAGAGAGGGTGTCTGTCTCCCTGATCCGAATTGGGAGCTGGTTCCACAGGAGAGGAGCCTGAAAGCTGAAGGCTCTGCCTCCCATTCTACTCTTACAAACCCTAGGAACTACAAGTAAGCCTGCAGTCTGAGAGCGAAGCGCTCTATTGGGGTGATATGGTACTAAGAGGTCCCTGAGATAAGATGGGACCTGATTATTCAAAACCTTATAAGTAAGAAGAAGAATTTTAAATTCTATTCTCGAATTAACAGGGAGCCAATGAAGAGAAGCCGATATGGGTGAAATATGCTCTCTGCTTCTAGTCCCCGTCAGTACTCTAGCTGCAACATTTTGAATTAACTGAAGGCTTTTAAGGGAACTTTTAGGACAAACTGATAATATTGAATTAGAATAGTCCAGCCAAAAGGAAATAAATGCATGAATTAGTTTTTCAGCATCACTCTGAGACAAGACCTTTCTAATTTTAGAGACATTGCGCAAATGCAAAAAAGCAGTCCTACATATTTGTTTAATATGCGCATTGAAGGACATATCCTGATCAAAAATGACTCCAAGATTTCTCACAGTATTACTGGAGGTCAGGGTAATGCCATCCAGAGTAAGGATCTGGTTAGACACCATGTTTCTAAGATTTGTGGGGCCAAGTACAATAACTTCAGTTTTATTTGAATTTAAAAGCAGGAAATTAGAGGTCATCCATGTCTTTATGTCTGTAAGACATTCCTGCAGTTTAACTAATTGGTGTGTTTCCTCTGGCTTCATGGATAGATAGATTTTACTCAACAACTATTTTCTGCACTCAACCCAAAACACAGTAAGTTATAGTTAGCATTATAGTTACAGTTAGCATTTATGTATTTCATGTGTGTTATAAATTTAAGCATTTATAACTGAAATTTAAAGGTGGAGTCCACTTTGATTTTTTTTTTTTAAATTGATGAAATTTAGCTACTTTCTGTTGTCATCTAGTCACTGTAAAATACCATTATTTTCTCTGGTACGCAGCAAAATTACAGGTAATTTTAATGTGAGTAAACTATGTGGAAGGGCGGGGGGGGGGGGGGGGCAGTTTTTGGACATTAACAATAATTTAAGTTGTCATTATCACATTTACTTATTTCAATATAGGGCAGCGCAGTGGATTAGTGGTTAGCACTGTTGCATCACAGCAAGAAGGTCGTGGGTTCAGTTCCCTGTGGTCTTTCTGTGTGGAGTTTGCATGTTCTCCCCGTGCTTGCATGGGTTTCCTCAGGGTGCTCCGGTTTGCTCCCACACCCAAGGACGTGCAGGTAACAATAACAATAATTTAAGTTGTCATTATCACATTTACTATAAAAAAATAAAAGGCTTTAATATATTGCAAAGATAAAGTCATGTGACAATGATGATGTCACAAAGAGAGATCACCCCCCTTTATGACATGTGAGGATAACAAGGACAAAAACGTTCATGTAATGCACTTAGTTTAAGTCAGACATCCACAGAGAGAGCAGACAGCGGTTTTTGTCAACAACTATTTTCTGCACTCAACCCAAAACACAGTAAGTTAAAGTTATTATAGTTACAGTTAGCATTTATGTATGACCATTGACTTTGTTTCATTCACCAGACTGTATTAATGCATGACCTTTGACGTTGCTTTATTCATCAAACTCTATTAATGTGTGACATGTAACTTTGCTTTATTCATCAAACTGTATTAATGTGCGACATGCGACTGTTCTTTATTCATCAAACTGTATTAATGTGTGACATGTAACTTTGCTTTATTCATCAAACTTTATTAATGTGTGACATGTAACTTTGCTTTATTCATCAAACTGTATTAATGTGTGACGTGACTGTTCTTTATTCATCAGACTGTCAGTGTGTGACATGTAACTTTGCTTTATTCATCAAACTGTATTAATGTGTGACATGTGACTTTGCTTTATTCATCAAACTGTATTAATGTGTGACATGTAACTTTGCTTTATTCATCAAACTGTATTAATGTGTGACATGTGACTGTTCTTTATTCATCAGACTGTATTAATGTGTGACATGTAACTTTGCTTTATTCATCAAGCTGTATTTATGTGTGTCATGTAACTTTGCTTTATTCATCAAACTTTATTAATGTGTGACATGTGACTGTTCTTTATTCATCAAACTGTATTAATGTGTTACATGTAACTTTGCTTTATTCATCAAACTTTATTAATGTGTGATATGTAACTTTGCTTTATTCATCATACTTTATTAATGTGTGACATGGAACTTTGCTTTATTCATCAAACTGTATTAATGTGTGACATGTGACTGTTCTTTATTCATCAAACTGTATTAATGTGTGACGTAACTTTGCTTTAGTCATCAAACTGTATTAATGTGTGACATGTAACTTTGATTTATTCATCAAACTGTATTAATTTGTGACATGTAACTTTGATTTATTCATCAAGTTATATTAATGTGTGACATGTAACTTTGCTTTATTCATCAAACTGTTTTAATGTGACATGTAACTTTGCTTTGTGCATCAAATGTTTTAGTGTGTGACATTTAACTTTGCTTTATTCATCAAACTGTATTAATGTGACATGTAACTTTGCTTTATGCATCAAACTTTATTAATGTGTGACATGTAACTTTGCTTTATTCATCAAATTGTATTAATGTGTGACATGTGACTGTTCTTTATTCATCAAACTGTATTAATGTGTGACATGTAACTTTGCTTTATTCATCAAACTTTATTAATGTGTGACATGTAACTTTGCTTTATTCATCAAACTTTATTAATGTGTGACATGTAACTTTGCTTTATTCATCAAGCTGTATTTATGTGTGTCATGTAACTTTGCTTTATTCATCAAACTTTATTAATGTGTGACATGTGACTGTTCTTTATTCATCAAACTGTATTAATGTGTGACATGTGACTGTTCTTTATTCATCAAACTGTATTAATGTGTTACATGTAACTTTGCTTTATTCATCAAACTTTATTAATGTGTGATATGTAACTTTGCTTTATTCATCAAACTGTATTAATGTGTGACATGTGACTGTTCTTTATTCATCAAATTGTATTAATGTGTGTCATGTAACTTTGCTTTATTCATCAAACTGTATTAATGTGTGACATGTAACTTTGCTTTATTCATCAAACTTTATTAATGTGTGACATGTAACTTTGCTTTATTCATCAAACTTTATTAATGTGTGACATATAACTTTGCTTTATTCATCAAATTGTATTAATGTGTGACATGTGACTGTTCTTTATTCATCAAACTGTATTAATGTGTGACATGTAACTTTGCTTTATTCATCAAACTTTATTAATGTGTGACATGTAACTTTGCTTTATTCATCAAACTTTATTAATGTGTGACATGTAACTTTGCTTTATTCATCAAACTGTATTAATGTGTGACATGTGACTGTTCTTTATTCATCAAACTGTATTAATGTGTGACATGTGACTGTTCTTTATTCATCAAACTGTATTAATGTGTGACATGTAACTTTGCTTTATTCATCAAACTTTATTAATGTGTGATATGTAACTTTGCTTTATTCATCATACTTTATTAATGTGTGACATGTAACTTTGCTTTATTCATCAAACTGTATTAATGTGTGACATGTGACTGTTCTTTATTCATCAAACTGTATTAATGTGTGACATGTAACTTTGCTTTATTCATCAAACTTTATTAATGTGTGACATGTAACTTTGCTTTATTCATCAAACTATTAATGTGTGACATGTGACTGTTCTTTATTCATCAAACTGTATTAATGTGTGACATGTAACTTTGCTTTATTCATCAAACTTTATTAATGTGTGACATGTAACTTTGCTTTATTCATCAAGCTGTATTTATGTGTGTCATGTAACTTTGCTTTATTCATCAAACTTTATTAATGTGTGACATGTGACTGTTCTTTATTCATCAAACTGTATTAATGTGTGACATGTGACTGTTCTTTATTCATCAAACTGTATTAATGTGTGACATGTAACTTTGCTTTATTCATCAAACTTTATTAATGTGTGACATATAACTTTGCTTTATTCATCAAATTGTATTAATGTGTGACATGTGACTGTTCTTTATTCATCAAACTGTATTAATGTGTGACATGTAACTTTGCTTTATTCATCAAACTTTATTAATGTGTGACATGTAACTTTGCTTTATTCATCAAACTTTATTAATGTGTGACATGTAACTTTGCTTTATTCATCAAACTGTATTAATGTGTGACATGTGACTGTTCTTTATTCATCAAACTGTATTAATGTGTGACATGTAACTTTGCTTTATTCATCAAGCTGTATTAATGTGTGTCATGTAACTTTGCTTTATTCGTCAAACTTTATTAATGTGTGACATGTAACTTTGCTTTATTCATCAAACTTTATTAATGTATGACATGTTACTTTGCTTTATTCATCAAACTGTATTAATGTGTGACATGTGACTGTTCTTTATTCATCAAACTGTATTAATGTGTGACATGTAACTTTGCTTTATTCATCAAACTATTAATGTGTGACATATAACTTTGCGTTAATCATCAAACTGTATTAATGTGTGACATGTGACTGTTATTTATGCATCAAACTGTATTAATGTGTGTCATGTAACTTTGCTTTATTCATCAAACTGTATTAATGTGTGACATGTAACTTTGCTTTATTCATGAAACTGTATTAATGTGTGACATGTGACTGTTATTTTTTCACCAAACTCTTTTAATGTGTGACATGTAACTTTGCTTTATTCATCAAACTGTATTAATGTGTGACATGTAACTTTGCTTTATTCATCAAGCTGTATTTATGTGTGTCATGTAACTTTGCTTTATTCATCAAACTTTATTAATGTGTGTCATGTAACTTTGCTTTATTCGTCAAACTTTATTAATGTGTGACATGTAACTTTGCTTTATTCATCAAACTTTATTAATGTGTGACATGTAACTTTGCTTTATTCATCAAACTGTATTAATGTGTGACATGTGACTGTTCTTTATTCATCAAACTGTATTAATGTGTGACATGTAACTTTGCTTTATTCATCAAACTATTAATGTGTGACATGTAACTTTGCGTTATTCATCAAACTGTATTAATGTGTGACTTGTGACTGTTATTTATTCATCAAACTGTATTAATGTGTGACATGTAACTTTGCTTTATTCATCAAACTGTATTAATGTGTGACATGTAACTTTGCTTTATTCATCAAACTTTATTAATGTGTGACATGTAACTTTGCTTTATTCATCAAACTTTATTAATGTGTGACATGTAACTTTGCTTTATTCATCAAACTGTATTAATGTGTGACATGTGACTGTTCTTTATTCATCAAACTGTATTAATGTGTGACATGTAACTTTGCTTTATTCATCAAACTTTATTAATGTGTGACATGTAACTTTGCTTTATTCATCAAACTTTATTAATGTGTGACATGTAACTTTGCTTTATTCATCAAACTGTATTAATGTGTGACATGTGACTGTTCTTTATTCATCAAACTGTATTAATGTGTGACATGTAACTTTGCTTTATTCATCAAGCTGTATTAATGTGTGTCATGTAACTTTGCTTTATTCGTCAAACTTTATTAATGTGTGACATGTAACTTTGCTTTATTCATCAAACTTTATTAATGTGTGACATGTAACTTTGCTTTATTCATCAAACTGTATTAATGTGTGACATGTGACTGTTCTTTATTCATCAAACTATTAATGTGTGACATGTAACTTTGCTTTATTCATCAAACTATTAATGTGTGACATGTAACTTTGCGTTAATCATCAAACTGTATTAATGTGTGACATGTGACTGTTATTTATTCATCAAACTGTATTAATGTGTGTCATGTAACTTTGCTTTATTCATCAAACTGTATTAATGTGTGACATGTAACTTTGCTTTATTCATCAAACTGTATTAATGTGTGACATGTGACTGTTATTTATTCACCAAACTCTTTTAATGTGTGACATGTAACTTTGCTTTATTCATCAAACTGTATTAATGTGTGACATGTAACTTTGCTTTATTCATCAAGCTGTATTAATGTGTTACATGTAACTTTGATTTATTCATCAAACTGTATTAATTTGTGACATGTAACTTTGCTTTATTCATCAAGTTATATTAATGTGTGACATGTAACTTTGCTTTATTCATCAAACTGTTTTAATGTGACATGTAACTTTGCTTTGTGCATCAAACTTTATTAATGTGTGACATGTAACTTTGCTTTATTCATCAAACTTTATTAATGTGTGACATGTAACTTTGCTTTATTCATCAAACTTTATTAATGTGTGACATGTAACTTTGCTTTATTCATCAAACTATTAATGTGTGACATGTGACTGTTCTTTATTCATCAAACTGTATTAATGTGTGACATGTAACTTTCCTTTATTCATCAAGCTGTATTAATGTGTGTCATGTAACTTTGCTTTATTCGTCAAACTTTATTAATGTGTGACATGTAACTTTGCTTTATTCATCAAACTTTATTAATGTGTGACATGTAACTTTGCTTTATTCATCAAACTGTATTAATGTGTGACATGTGACTGTTCTTTATTCATCAAACTGTATTAATGTGTGACATGTAACTTTGCTTTATTCATCAAACTATTAATGTGTGACATGTAACTTTGCGTTATTCATCAAACTGTATTAATGTGTGACTTGTGACTGTTATTTATTCATCAAACTGTATTAATGTGTGACATGTAACTTTGCTTTATTCATCAAACTGTATTAATGTGTGACATGTAACTTTGCTTTATTCATCAAACTTTATTAATGTGTGACATGTAACTTTGCTTTATTCATCAAACTTTATTAATGTGTGACATGTAACTTTGCTTTATTCATCAAACTGTATTAATGTGTGACATGTGACTGTTCTTTATTCATCAAACTGTATTAATGTGTGACATGTAACTTTGCTTTATTCATCAAACTTTATTAATGTGTGACATGTAACTTTGCTTTATTCATCAAACTTTATTAATGTGTGACATGTAACTTTGCTTTATTCATCAAACTGTATTAATGTGTGACATGTGACTGTTCTTTATTCATCAAACTGTATTAATGTGTGACATGTAACTTTGCTTTATTCATCAAGCTGTATTAATGTGTGTCATGTAACTTTGCTTTATTCGTCAAACTTTATTAATGTGTGACATGTAACTTTGCTTTATTCATCAAACTTTATTAATGTGTGACATGTAACTTTGCTTTATTCATCAAACTGTATTAATGTGTGACATGTGACTGTTCTTTATTCATCAAACTGTATTAATGTGTGACATGTAACTTTGCTTTATTCATCAAACTATTAATGTGTGACATGTAACTTTGCGTTATTCATCAAACTGTATTAATGTGTGACATGTGACTGTTATTTATTCATCAAACTGTATTAATGTGTGTCATGTAACTTTGCTTTATTCATCAAACTGTATTAATGTGTGACATGTAACTTTGCTTTATTCATCAAACTGTATTAATGTGTGACATGTGACTGTTATTTATTCACCAAACTCTTTTAATGTGTGACATGTAACTTTGCTTTATTCATCAAACTGTATTAATGTGTGACATGTAACTTTGCTTTATTCATCAAGCTGTATTTATGTGTGTCATGTAACTTTGCTTTATTCATCAAACTTTATTAATGTGTGACATGTGACTGTTCTTTATTCATCAAACTGTATTAATGTGTTACATGTAACTTTGATTTATTCATCAAACTGTATTAATTTGTGACATGTAACTTTGCTTTATTCATCAAGTTATATTAATGTGTGACATGTAACTTTGCTTTATTCATCAAACTGTTTTAATGTGACATGTAACTTTGCTTTGTGCATCAAACTTTATTAATGTGTGACATGTAACTTTGCTTTATTCATCAAACTTTATTAATGTGTGACATGTGACTGTTCTTTATGCATCAAACTGTATTAATGTGTGTCATGTAACTTTGCTTTATTCATCAAACTGTATTAATGTGTGACATGTAACTTTGCTTTATTCATCAAACTGTATTAATGTGTGACATGTGACTGTTATTTATTCACCAAACTGTTTTAATGTGTGACATGTAACTTTGCTTTATTCATCAAACTGTATTAATGTGTGACATGTAACTTTGCTTTATTCATCAAGCTGTATTAATGTGTGACATGTAACTTTGCTTTATTCATCAAACTTTATTAATGTGTGACATGTGACTGTTCTTTATTCATCAAACTGTATTAATGTGTGACATGTAACTTTGATTTATTCATCAAACTGTATTAATTTGTGACATGTAACTTTGCTTTATTCATCAAGATATATTAATGTGTGACATGTAACTTTGCTTTATTCATCAAACTGTATTAATGTGACATGTAACTTTGCTTTATGCATCAAACTTTATTAATGTGTGACATGTAACTTTGCTTTATTCATCAAACTGTATTAATGTGTGACATGTAACTTTGCTTTATTCATCAAACTTTATTAATGTGTGACATGTAACTTTGCTTTATTCATCAAACTGTATTAATGTGTGACATGTGACTGTTCTTTATTCATCAAACTGTATTAATGTGTGACATGTAACTTTGCTTTATTCATCAAGCTGTATTAATGTGTGTCATGTAACTTTGCTTTATTCGTCAAACTTTATTAATGTGTGACATGTAACTTTGCTTTATTCATCAAACTGTATTAATGTGTGACATGTGACTGTTCTTTATTCATCAAACTGTATTAATGTGTGACATGTAACTTTGCTTTATTCATCAAACTGTATTAATGTGTGACATGTAACTTTGCTTTATTCATCAAACTGTATTAATGTGTGACATGTGACTGTTCTTTATTCATCAAACTGTATTAATGTGTGACATGTAACTTTGCTTTATTCATCAAACTGTATTAATGTGTGACATGTAACTTTGCTTTATTCATCAAACTTATTAATGTGTGACATGTAACTTTGCTTTATTCATCAAACTGTATTAATGTGTGACATGTGACTGTTCTTTATTCATCAAACTGTATTAATGTGTGACATGTAACTTTGCTTTATTCATCAAACTTTATTAATGTGTGACATGTAACTTTGCTTTATTCATCAAACTGTATTAATGTGTGACATGTGACTGTTCTTTATTCATCAAACTTTATTAATGTGTGACATGTAACTTTGCTTTATTCATCAAACTGTATTAATGTGTGACATGTAACTTTGCTTTATTCATCAAACTGTATTAATGTGTGACATGTAACTTTGCTTTATTCATCAAACTTTATTAATGTGTGACATGTGACTGTTCTTTATTCATCAAACTGTATTAATGTGTTACATGTAACTTTGATTTATTCATCAAACTGTATTAATTTGTGACATGTAACTTTGCTTTATTCATCAAACTTTATTAATGTGTGACATGTAACTTTGCTTTATTCATCAAACTGTATTAATGTGACATGTAACTTTGCTTTATGCATCAAACTTTATTAATGTGTGACATGTAACTTTGCTTTATTCATCAAACTTTATTAATGTGTGACATGTAACTTTGCTTTATTCATCAAACTTTATTAATGTGTGACATGTAACTTTGCTTTATTCATCAAACTGTATTAATGTGTGACATGTGACTGTTCTTTATTCATCAAACTGTATTAATGTGTGACATGTAACTTTCCTTTATTCATCAAGCTGTATTAATGTGTGTCATGTAACTTTGCTTTATTCATCAAACTTTATTAATGTGTGACATGTAACTTTGCTTTATTCATCAAACTGTATTAATGTGTGACATGTAACTTTGCTTTATTCATCAAACTGTATTAATGTGTGACATGTAACTTTGCTTTATTCATCAACTGTATTAATGTGTGTCATGTAACTGCTTTATTCATCAAACTTATTAATGTGTGACATGTAACTTGCTTTATTCATCAAACTGTATTAATGTGTGTCTTGTAACTTTGCTTTATCATCA
This sequence comes from Thalassophryne amazonica, assembly GCF_902500255.1. Lineage (NCBI taxonomy): Eukaryota > Metazoa > Chordata > Actinopteri > Batrachoidiformes > Batrachoididae > Thalassophryne > Thalassophryne amazonica. The sequence continues at coordinate 13,752 of NW_022986662.1, forward strand.
AGACTTATAATGTGTGACATGTGAACTGTGCTTTAGTTATCAAACTGTATTAATGTGTGACATGTAAACTTTGCTTTATTCATCAACTGTATTAATGTGTGACATGTAACTTTGCTTTATTCATCAAACTTATTATGTGTGACATGTAACTTTGCATTTATTCATCAAACGAGTATTAATGTTGACATTGGACTTGCTTTATTCATCAAACTGTATTAATGTGTGACATGTGAACTTTCTTTATTCATCAAACTGTATTAATGTGTGACATGTAACTTTGCTTTATTCGTCAAACTGTATTAATGTGTGACATGTGAGTGTTCTTTATTCATCATCTTTACTCTGCTGCATACATAATGTGTTGCTGTTTTCATAACATGCTGCTGCATTTATAATGTGTTGCTGTTTATGAAATATGCGGCTACATTTATAATGTGTTGCTGTTTATGAAATATGCTGCTACATTTATAATGTGTTGCTGTTTATGAAAGATGCTGCTGCATTTATAATGTGTTGCTGTTTATGAAAGATGCTGCTGCATTTATAATGTGTTGCTGTTTATGGAAGATGCTGCTACATTTATAATGTGTTGCTGTTTTCATAAGATGCTGCTGCATTTATAATATGTTGCTGTTTATGAAAGATGCTGCTGCATTTATAATGTGTTGCTGTTTATGAAAGATGCTGCTACATTTATAATGTGTTGCTGTTTATGAAAGATGCTGCTGCATTTATGTGTCGCTGTTTTCATAAGATGCTGCTACATTTATAATATGTTGCTGTTTATGAAAGATGCTGCTGCATTTATAATGTGTTGCTGTTTATGAAAGATGCTGCTACATTTATAATGTGTTGCTGTTTATGAAAGATGCTGCTGCATTTATAATATGTCGCTGTTTTCATAAGATGCTGCTGCATTTATAATATGTTGCTGTTTTCATAAGATGCTGCTACATTTATAATATGTTGCTGTTTATGAAAGATGCTGCTGCATTTATAATGTGTTGCTGTTTATGAAAGATGCTGCTACATTTATAATGTGTCGCTGTTTTCATAAGATGCTGCTACATTTATAATATGTTGCTGTTTATGAAAGATGCTGTTGCATTTATAATGTGTTGCTGTTTATGAAAGATGCTGCTACATTTATAATGTGTTGCTGTTTATGAAAGATGCTGCTGCATTTATGTGTCGCTGTTTTCATAAGATGCTGCTACATTTATAATATGTTGCTGTTTATGAAAGATGCTGCTGCATTTATAATGTGTTGCTGTTTATGAAAGTTGCTGCTGCATTTATAATGTGTTGCTGTTTATGAAAGATGCTGCTACATTTATAATGTGTTGCTGTTTATGAAAGATGCTGCTACATTTATAATATGTCGCTGTTTTCATAAGATGCTGCTACATTTATAATATGTCGCTGTTTATGAAAGATGCTGCTGCATTTATAATGTGTCGCTGTTTTCATAAGATGCTGCTACATTTATAATATGTTGCTGTTTATGAAAGATGCTGCTACATTTATAATGTGTTGGTGTTTATGAAAGATGCTGCTACATTTATAATGTGTTGCTGTTTATGAAAGATGCTGCTACATTTATAATGTGTTGGTGTTTATGAAAGATGCTGCTACATTTATAATGTGTTGGTGTTTTCATAAGATGCTGCTACATTTATAATGTGTTGCTGTTTATGAAAGATGCTGCTAAAATTTATAATGTGTTGCTGTTTATGAAAGAAGCTGCTACATTTATAATGTGTCGCTGTTTTCATAAGATGCTGCTACATTTATAATGTGTTGCTGTTTATGAAAGATGCTGCTACATTTATAATGTGTTGGTGTTTCATAAGATGCTGCTACATTTATAATGT
>NW_022986663.1:0-13968 GCF_902500255.1 Thalassophryne amazonica
ATGTTTTTACGTCAGACGTGCTTGAACCCTCGTGCACATGCGTGAGTTTTTCCACACCTGTCGGTGACGTCATTCGCCTGTGAGCACTCCTTGTGGGAGGAGTCGTCCAGCCCCTCATCGGAATTCCTTTGTCTGAGAAGTTGCTGAGAGACTGGCGCGTTGTTTGATCAAAATGTTTTCTAAACCTGTGAGACACATCGAAGTGGACACGGTTCGAAAAATTAAGCTGGTTTTCGGTGAAAATTTTAACGGCTGATGAGAGATTTTGAGGTGATACTGTCGCTTTAAGGACTTCCCACGGTGCGAGACGTCGCGCAGCGCTCTCAGGCGCCATCGTCAGCCTGTTTCAAGCTGAAAACCTCCACATTTCAGGCTCTATTGATCCAGGACGTCGTGAGAGAACAGAGAAGGTTCAGAAGAAGTCGGATTCAGCATTTTATCCGGATATTCCACTGTTAAAGGAGATTTTTTTAATGAAAGACGTGCGGACGGATTGCAGCGTCGGCTCCCAGCCGCCGCGACGCTCCACCACAGGAAAAACACCTCTGTTGGAAGCCTTAAGGACAAGTTGGAACATGTCCAGCTGTTAAACAATTTCTCATATACTCACTCCACTGAAAGCCATCAAAAGCCGCCTGGATTTTACAAATGGTTATCAACACGGAGGTGTTTTTCCTGTGCCGCCGCACCGCGCCGGCTGCGTCCCGACGCGCGGACCCGTCCACACGTCTTTCATTAAAATCTCCTTTAACAGTGGAATATCCGGATAAAATGCTGAAACCGACTTCTTCTGAAACTTCTCTGTTCTCTCACGACGTCCTGGATCAATAGAGCCTGAAATGTGGAGGTTTTCAGCTTGAAACAGGCTGACGACGGCGCCTGGGACCGCTGCGCAACGTCTCGCACCGTGGAAAGTCCTTAAAGCGACAGTATCAACTCAAAATCTCTCATCAGCCATCACATGTCTATGAATGGTCCTTGTCTATGAATAGTCTTTTTTTTTTTTTTTTTTGTCTGAATGGTTCGTGTCTATGAATGGTCTGTAAACCCAGCTGCTCCATCATCACTTCGCTCTGGCGATAGACATCTGCAGATTCCACCCAAGTAGAAAATGCTCAGTAAGTCCACAGGCCAGGAACTGCAAGAAGATGTTCCGTCATCCAGGCACCTTCAGTCTTTGGTGCAGGTCATGACAACATTAAGCAGCTGATTCCCAACAAAATCACCAGCTACCCTTGTAGTGTCTTCAGGAAACACGTAGCTAAACCACCAGAAGAAACCTCACAGATGTTTGCAGTTTATATTTTTCTTTACTGGACGGTGAAAACTGTCCCAGACAGCAAATAGATCTGGGCCGGATGTAGTCCAACATCTGGTAGCAATCCCGAAAACAGATCCGGTCCAGACAGTTTTTGCACCCTGGCCCAGATCCAGCACGGCTCCGCTTTACAGTTCTGGAACAGATCCGGACCAGATCTGAACTGGATCCGCAAAACACCAACCGTTTACAGACCATATCTGGCACGGATCTGGGACAGATGTGGTCCGCATCACAGCACCGTGGCAGGAACATGGGGCATAACGATAAGCAATTTTATCTGCACTCGGTAGAAACTATCCATTAGCAGTTGTAAACTCTGTATTCTGTAATCGTGATCGTCACTGAGGGTTTTTTAAATGCTTATTGCAAAGCGGTTTTTCTTTACAACAAGCAACTTAATTATCACAGAGATTCAATGGGAAGACCATTGCAGGTCACAGCAAACTCATTTGTGCCTAAACTAAATTCATTCATGGATTTAAGATTCAAAATGGCGTCCAAAATGGCCCCCAATAGACCCTTATGATTGAATATCTGTGATATTTAAGTTGTTTATATGTTGTTTAAAAGGTGTTTTAGTGAAAAACCCTATTTTGGCAGCCATCTTGGATGCTATCTTGCATAACTGGCTTGAGGCCAGTTTTTATTTTTGGGAACATCCTGATTGTATTTTGGGGTCATCTAAGGAACCTTAAAAAGGTGGTTTGGTTTAGTTCTGGGTGGGGGGTGCAAAGGTAGTGGTCAGAGGTGTCAACCCACCCGGAAGCGAACATTTGCGAACGTCAAACAAATGTTCATAGAATGTTTGTTTACTGTTCAGCAAGTTTGGAACGTGCATGTAATGTTCGTGATGTTTGTCTAATGTTTGCATGGAAGCAAACATTTGCAAAAATCAATCAAATGTTTATAGAATGTATGCTTAATGTTCAGTGTGTTTGCAAACATTCACATAATGTTCATGTTGTATGTGCCTCAAAATGCCTCAAAATAAAAGTATATATATATTCTAAAATTTTGTAAAATTTCATATTACAGAAAACATTAAATATCATTTACTGCCTACAGAAAGTTAATGTTGGACTATATTTAAATTATGTGTGCAAACATAGGTAGAATGAACAATAGGAAATGATTTAAACACTCACGGTAACCAATAATTTGTCGATTTATGATTTATTCAGGCCTACTGAATATATAATTTCAAGATTACTGTGATAAACTGACAGAGCTAACTCAGAAACATGTCTTGGGGCAACTTGCATAAACATGCACTCTGTTAATTGGAATATTAATTTTTGCAAAAAAAAAAAATTACATCACTACAGACTGTGATTGTCAGCTACCAAAAATATGTTTTTTTTTATGGAAACAGATTGCAATGGCAGCTTATTATCCAGACGTCCCACAGACCTGAGTTACATACATTTTGCTAAATTTTCTAAAATCATAATATCTTTAAAATTTTTGGAAATAAGGAGAAATACATTAAAGGTATTAAAAATTGATTTACAAAATAATGTTTTCAACATGCATGAGCAGGAAACATTGACATTTAAATAAAACAGCTCACAGACAAATAATATTTTTTACTGGTCACTTCACAACTTGCAGTTCAAACATTATCAGACATGTTTTTAAACAAACATGCTGAACATGAGATGAATAGTCATACATGTTACAGTCGAACATCAACTCAATTTCACATTTCCAGAATGAACATTTGTCCAGGGTTTACTGTTTCACTCAGGCCTCATTTGAGGATGACTTCATGTCACAGTCGAACAGTGTTTGGTGGGAATTGTTACCATAATAACATATTTCTTCCTTTCTGATTCCTTTAATTTCAGCTGCTCAATTCATGTTTGCAGTAAGGCATGATATTATAATTATCCAGGGTAAAACATGTACATTGTACACAATATAACACCTGGATACAATCATTTCTGTATGTAAAATGCAACATTCTCATTCTGGTAAAAAAAACAAAAAAAAAAACAAAAAAAAAAACTTGCAGTGCTCTCCACCAAACAGTTGGTGGCAGTAGTGCACCGAGTTGGGTTAAAACCCGCTGTTTAACAAAGAAGAAGAAGACGACGACTTGGCTAACTAACAGTGCCGCATGCTCTGTTCATTTTTGGCAAATAAAAGTTTATGTTCAAGACGTTAATTTGTTTGTTCAGTCTATACTACGATTAAGAGACCACTGAGAGCAGAAGAGGAGACTAATGCTGGAAGATCATCGACTGGATCACAGAAAACCAACACAACCATGAGTTAGCAGCTAGCTTCAAATGGCGAGGCCTTCCTACAGTCATCACGAGGTAATGGAACCTGATGTGAGCACAAACCCATTTTAGATAGAAAAGACAGAACTTGCTTGAAGCTTGATTATGCCAGACATGGACTAATGGAAACCAAACCAACACATTTTTGACTAGCACGGAGCTAACGTTAGCCACAGAGAGGCACAGGCCTAATTCATATTTTGTCCATGTTTTAATTTATTCTGATATTAAGCCAGAAGCCTAAAGGTGTCAATAAGATGTGTCTCACTTCCAAGGACATGCAGGTTGGGTGAATTGGAAACTTTATAACTGTCCAGGTCACTTATAAAAGAGGTCTCGATCTCAAAGGGACTAATTTGCTTAAATAAATGCTAAATTTAAAATATACATAACTTTTTATGACCATGACTAAAATATATACTCTGTCTTTTATTAGGTGTTGATGCAGTTAAAGTTTAAGTAATGTCAGTGCCCATGCCCAGAAAGCGACTTTATAAAGATAAGTTTGATAATATTTTCGTTTTACTTGTCTCTCCCCACCACAGCAACCATGCCTGCTGCCTTAAGAGTTGTTAAATCACTGAATCCTCCATCTGATCAGTGGGTTGAGTGTGTGCCTGCAGTTGATTCACATCAGCCCGATCCTTATCCCGAGCTTTGTATTATAATGGTTAAATAAGATTGTTCAGTGTCTTGTGCCAGAAGATTCTAAAAATTCACATTCAGCAAGCAAAATATTCAAAATTTCTGGCAAGAAATATTCTGTTCTATTTGGGATATAATTTGAAAATACAGTAAAATCTGCCAGTAATGAAGTTGTATATACTAACTTTCCTTATTTAAAGAAATATTTACAGGCCCTGCAAACTTTGTAAAATTGGCCTCTGTCTTCAGCCAGACAGAAACTGTTACAAACAGTACCACACTGACAATGGACTGATGTTTAGATCTAATTTTGATTCTTGGTTATATATTTGTATATAGTTTGACACTTAATTGTTTTATTCATATTGTATAATTTTGCACAAAATGAGTGATTTATTGCACATTTTAATAATACAGATAATAATTGACATTTATATATAGTTTTGCACTTTGTTATTCATATTGTTTGGTTCTGCACTTTAAAATTGGTAACTTTTTGCATATTTTCGCCTTGTAAAATGTTTACTTTTGCACTGTTTCTGCACTGTTTCTGAGTTCTAGACACACAAAATTATTTTGATTGTAAACACTTACAGCTTCCTGTTAAAAATGTGAAATCTAAACTTCCTTTACATAATCATTTTTCACTAAAAAACTGAAAAAAAAATCAAGTTCGTTTTTGTGTTTTTTCTCATTTTAAATGTTAAAACTTACAAATAATGTGTATATAAATAGTTAATCGGGTGTAATATAATTTAAATTCAGGTACTCTTGGAAAAGGGTACCAAAGCACACAAACATAAAACATTATTTCTTAATTTTATTGCTATAATAAAAAATTATAACCAATTGTCCATTTATAGCCTCAGTAGGTAAAGGGTTAAGAGAAAGATGGTCCACGCTGATCATCTGAAATAGACTTATTGTGCATTTAAAGCGAAGCAGTGTGTTTGTGTATTTTTCTGCTGGGGTGAGGAGGGGGGGGGGCTATTGACCCGGTGGCCAGCTGCTGTCTCTACCCGGTGTGAGGGGCTCTCAGACCAGGCGAGTCACAGCTCTGATTGAGCTCTATGCATTTGAGATTTCACATTTTTCTGGGGGACAACCACCAGACCCCGCCAGGGCCTTTCCAAGATCTTTCAAGTTTTTCTTTTTTTTTTCCTCCATGGCCCACTTTCATCACTCAGAGTGGTGGCCGAGTGGTTAATGCGCTTGGTTTCAGTGCAGAAGGTTCCGGGTTCAAATCCCACCCCTACCACATTTCTCCATGTAATGTGGAGTTGCATCAGGAAGGGCATCCGGCATAAAACCTGTGCCAATTCAACATGCAGATCCACCTCAGATTTGCTGTGGCGACCCCGAGTGCAAACAAGGGAGCAGCCGAAGGGACTTACTTACCTACTTACTTTCATCACTCAGTTCATTCACAGATTTGTCTGTGCTCATGATGAAAGGTCAACAGCATTCGTTTAATCATTTGTGAAGCATTAGGATTTAATGTAAAGTGAGAACTTCTGTATTAAGGTTGTAACATATGGATATATATACATTTTGCGTTCCAGGAGAAGCAGAATGACATCATTCACAGTATCAAACAGCTAAATGACAAAGTTGATGCACTGCATCCTTGGACCATCCCTGAAAGTGTCAGTTCCCAGACATACCAGGAGAGAGAACAATGTGGACGCTGCTGAGATGATCATCCGAAGAATGGCCAGCTAAACCAGAATTGTGGGCTTGAACCAATTCCAAGCAGTGCCTGGAAGTAATGGGCCTTCCAGTAAAGTCACTCGAAGAAGTGAGTTAATGTTTTCTGTTTGTTAGATCCTCTTTACTTCAATAAAGTTTTGCTGTTTCATGTTTTACACAGTATATTATGAAACATGCTGTATTTATGGAAATACGGTAACTAAAAGTCCTTTCACATTGCATGCTTTATATGCATCAGGCGACTCCCACACCCCCGACATGTTGCATGCGGCAAGGGGGCGGAGACTTCTGCTCAGATTTTTTTTTTTCTTTTTTTTTTTCCAGAGGAAAGCTGAGTGATCGCCATGTTGTATGTGCGTCGATGAACCACGAAAAAGCTTTAATACAGCAATCAAATTAATTTTGAGGTTTAAAAAACATTTGCAAGGATTTTCTTCAGAAAACTGCTCTGTATAAATGAGCAGTCCTGTGACACCTTCCTGTTTTGTAGAGATCAATGGTTTCTGCCACTAGTCTTCCATGTTTGGACCTGACACGTTTCTATTGGACAGTGCGAAGCTTTGTCACAGTTCAGAGCGGCAAAAGTTGGATTGGGTTGAACTTTGACCACGTCAGCCTGTTGACAAGCAGGAATGTGCACACTCCCAGCAGAAGTGTTGGTTTAGCTTGGCTTTTGACGTGACGCTTCAGACGCCTCTAAAAAGCAACGCGTTTCATTGACAATGTTTTTTAGACCGATTTGTGGCGCCTCTGATGCTTCCAAAGCATGTGGTGTGGAAGGCCCTTTACACAAATAACAGTGGGTACAGAGGATTAATCATTTTTGTCTGATCTGCTGTCACTTGTGTGGTATACCTAATTGATAACTAAATTGAGAAAATTCTGGAAGCAATATAAACAGCTTGTTAAAAATATAGGGCCTGTCCAATAAGGTGTTGAGTTGAATACCAGTTATGACCTTGTAGTTCAAATAATACAGTATCTGAACAGGAAAATATATATAATTGCTTATGACTAACAAAGGAAATTTTCAACTTGCAGCTCAAGAGTGCTAATGACAGACTTGATGGTGAGGACAAGGGAACCAGGCACCAGAGGAATGCCCTATCAATACCTTAACTGCATACACCTCTGGAATGGAACAAGGGAAGGATACAGTAACAGTCATTGTCAGGGGCGGCTTGAACGCTGCAGCTCCTGTTTATCTTTGGCAGCCAGGACAAGTCAGGAACCGTCAAAGGCAGCCTTGCCAGGGACATGCCACAAATTTACAGAGTTGTCATGGCGGCTGCAATAAATATCACATCAATGGACAGTACCACCGTCATTTCAACAATTGTGCCATAATCTGAAGATGTCCTATCCAAGCAGACTCAAAGAAGTATAGACGGGACTATCCTGAACTTTTTCCTGACCCAGATTACAGGTTTGAAAAACTAACAATCTTGCAAATCTGTTTTTTTGTTGTTTTTTTTGAGGGGGGGGTGACAGCCAGTCACAGTAGAGAGGCACCGTGACGTCTGGTCTCTCTTTGGCTGTGAATCCATCATGGCTGAATCTGCTCCAAAACAGCTTCATTTCTGTGTAAATCTAACGTGTCTATCATATATTATGTAAAAGCTACTGAAAAACACTTTGAAAACTGAAAACACTGTTTTCACAACCTGATAACACCTCTGCAGTGATTTACAAGGAAAAGCCACCAAGACACCCAGACAACTCAGGAGAAGTTATAGGCTTATGTGGCTGTGATTGGAGAAATTGTGCACAGTGCAAGCTTTGCATTTTGCATTACTAATCTTAGCTTCATAGTGGAGTAGAGCACAGAAGGATTTTCTTTCACCAAAACAGATCAAATCCAGGCATCTCAGATGTACCTTCTGGCAATTTGTAGCTAAAGTTTCAGGTCTTCTTTTTAAGAAAATCCTCCTATACCACTTCATCATGAAGATGGATAACTGGTGATACAAAATGCAAAGCTTGCACTGTGCATAAGTTCTCCAATCACAGCCACGTAAGCCTATAACTTCTGGGTTGTCTGGGTGTCTTGGTGGCTTTCCTCACTCTTCTTCTTCTTGCACAGTCACTCAGTTTTTCAGAACTGTCCATGCAGATTTACCATAGAGTGCCATATTGTTTATATTTCTTCATAATTGATGTAAATAAAGTCCAAAACATTCAGTGGCAGCTTTACCCTCAGAGAGCCTCGTCCACAACCACCACAAAAGACAGGCAGTACATGGTATTAAGAAGAGGGGTATGTAAACTTTTGATCATGTTCATTTGGGTAGTTTGTGTTGTCATTATGATTTGAAAAGAGTAAACACTGTTTGCCAGTAAATGGCTTCACCCAACCATGAACCATGAGCGGAAAAAAAAGTTTTTGTGTTATCGTTCATATTCTCTGAAAAAAAAAAAAAAAACTAAACTTCTGCCAGGGTATGTAAACTTTTAGTCCCACCTGTATACATATAGATACCAATTAAATAATTATTAAGACTGCACATACGCCCGAGGGTATTTTATATGATATGAGGGTGTTTATATTCTATAATATCAAAGCTTATGGGCAGATTAGTAGCATCATTTAATTTGCATTGTATGTGGAATATTTTTGATAAAATTTCATTTTACTTCCAGAGAAACTTTTTATCTGGGGATCAAACATTAATTTAAATTCATTTTTATTTTTGTATGTTTTTTTTCATGTGAATTTCCTCAGGAAATTTATTGATTGTAATATGTTTGTGTTAAACTGTTCAGTTTCACTCTTAAAATATGTGTTCAGTTGCATTGTTGTATCTGACTGTCATACTGAGTCTTCAAATCTGTGATTAAAAACTTTCATAGGAATTTTCTCAGGGAATTTATTGATAGTAATGTTTGTTAAAACTGTCCACAGTTTTGCTCTTAAATATGATTTTTAGTAATTGTATGTAGATGTCTAAAAGATTGTTGAAGTTTTTGTTTCAAGTGATTTTATGTTTAAGTTGAATTTATTTTTGCTCCTAAAATGTGTATTATCAGTTGTATGTAGATCAATTGATTTTTTTTTTCGGTTTCATTATTAATTCAAGAAGATTTATTCTTATGTCTGAACATTTTTTTGGCGGAGTGTTTGTGGTTTACCGCTTAAGAAATGTTTTGTAACGTTGAACATTTTTCATTTTATGTGCTTTTTGAGCAATGATGTTTAATTCTGTAAAGATGAATTCCTCTGTTATCAAGTGATTTCAAAAGTTTCTCCATTATTGATTTTATATGTGAATTCCACATTGCAAGTCACTATTGGAATAAAACCTATTGAATTTTAAAACATTTATAAAGTTTTTTTTACTTATTTTTTTTTTTTTTGTTCTCAATAGGAACAATCACAAAAATTGTAGGTAATTGAGCAAGAACATTGCAGGAACATCATATGAACAAAGAATGAGGACAGGTAATGTTCGCATTCGAACATTCTACAAATGTTCATTTAATGTACATTTAATGTTTAATGTACATTTAATGTTCTGCTGCAACTGTTCATATGTTTGTGAACACTTGTGAATGTTTGTATAATGTTCAATTAATGTTCGCATGCAAACATTAGCTGTCCTCATTCTTTGTTCATATAATGTTCATGCAGTGTTCATGCCACGTTTGCAAACGTTCTCATGCAAACATTCAATGAACATTCAAAGAACATTTGGTTTCCGGGTAACGAAGTACAAATACTTCGTTACTGTACTTAAGTACTTTTTAGGTATCTATACTTCATTACTTATTTTTCTGCCTACTTCTGACTTCTACTCATTACATTTTCACACAAGTATCTGTACTTTCTATTCCTTACATTTTTAAAACAAACAGCCTCGTTACTCTTGCCTTCAGTTTGTTTATATATATTTCACGTCATGTGCGCCTGTAATCAACTTTTCTGCAGCACGGCTTTGCTTTGAACCGTGAACCAATCCAAGCAGTGGTTCGCGATTGAAGCAATGCTTCGACCTATTGCTTCGTTTATTCTTTCTTTGTTTCGCTTAATTTTCCCCTGCTAAAACTCTAAAGAGCGTACTTCTGTGAGTATTATTTATCTTTTCTATGTTAAACCGACCTGTTATGGTCTTCTGAAACATGTATTTTATAACAAAAACGGGAGCGACGCGTTAGCATGTCTATGGCATTTTCAATGTTTAAAAGTTAGCATTAAGCAGCTCTCATCACGTTCGGGTGCATTTGTTTTCAAATTGTAATATTTCTTAAATTTATTTTTGCTTATATATTAATAATCTAATGATTATTATATACAATTTTAGAGAAAGAGGCAAAAAGAACCTGAATAGAAACACAACAGAAAATATAAACGCAACTAACAATGAACATACATATATAAATACATACATACATAAATAAATAAGTGTTTCCTGTGAACACCTAGTGACTATTACTCCTCCACTTTATCCCTGTCTTATTTAATGACAATTTGTTTCGGTCAAACCATATTTTCAATGTGTTAATTTCTTCAGTGGTTTCCTCCAGAACTTTCTGCCAAACTAGAAAACTGCTGCATCCTAGTAAGAGCAGAATACTACTGGAATGAATTTGAATAAGGAAAGTTTTTTTTTTTTTTCCTCACTAAATGGATGCTGCACTCACTGCAGTTTATTGTCTGGAATAGTCCCAGATTGCATTTCAGAGCTTCTAGAATTGAAATATTTTCATGCAGGTGGTGTTGGGGGGGTAATTTTGGGTTTTGGGTCTTGGGCCACATGTAGAACGAATCAGTTTTTAAATTAAGCTTTCAATTCATATAGTGGCATCTACCTTTTTTTTTTAAAGGTTACTTTATACTTTTATACTTTAAGTAGGTTTTGGAGCACATACTTTTTCACTTTTACTTGAGTAAAGAGGTCAAGTTGTTACTTCAACTTTTACCAGAGTGTTTTTAAACTGCAGTATCTATACTTCTACTTAAGTAACAAATGTGTGTACTTTTGACACCACTGGTAGTGGTTGTAGCTCCCCTAGTAATCCTAGACTGCTAGCAATCTAGCTGCACAAATATCCTCAGTCATTGAGGAGATGTTTCAACTTGGTTCAGTTTGCGGGTCCTGCTGTTTGCTGACGGTGCAGCTGCTCTGATACTACAAGCGAGGGGCAACTTTGATCATTTGACTTGTGCTGCTAGCATGCACCACTGGTTTGACTTGACTGCCACTGAAAGTTATGAGCCGGTGCAGTCCATCAGTGTGTGTGGAGAGTTCACTCTGAGTGGAATTTGCATAACTGTCATTATGCAAATTTTTAGGCTGTGTGAGGCCAAAGTGGTCTGGAAAATACTGCTGTAGGAAAACTATTAAAGTTATTATGCAGATAGTAAATGCAATGTAAAGCACTCATTTACAGTACCAATACAACATTTTGACCACAAATTTTGGTTCTGAGGTTTGTTTGCAATCACTTTATATTAGGTGATAATTTGTGTCAGTAGTGATATCATTTTAGTTTAATAGATAGATTTGATGGCTACTGTTTAGATATGAAATAAACAAACGACAAAAAACAGTGAAAATTCATATTGACATTTCACAGTCGATTTGAAGATTGTGTCCTGGGTCCTGGGAAGACCCAGGACACGCTGGAGGGACTATGTCTCTCGGCTGGCTTGGGAACGCCTTGGGGTTCCCCCGGAGGAGCTGGGGGAGGTGTGTGTGGATCGGGAGGTCTGGGCGGCTTTGCTTGAGCTGCTGCCCCCGTGACCCGACTCCGGATAAAGCAGAAGAAAATGGATGGATGGATTTGAAGATTGTATTGTGAAAATGTACTTTGAAGCATTTCAGTATGTTGTCCCTCACAGTTATTATTTGTTGCAGAACATGACTAATACAGATAAGCAGTTCATTGTTGATGTTGTTTCTGGATGTATCGAGCACAAAAAGTTACTGGACACAGTCACTGAACTCTTCTATGCCGAGAATGGGAAGTACTTATCCAGAAGTGATCGCAGCCAGTTTGTCAGTAAGTTCATTAACATCACTATTTTGTCCTTTTTTTTTTTACTTTATTCATATCAAGTGACCAATTCTTTTTAAACAATATTGTCCTTCAGTTATCTGCTACCTCACCACATTCCGGCTTGATGAACTTGGACTTCAGTGTTTTAGTAACATTGTGAAATCGCTGGACATCAAGAAGATGCACGCAGTAAGAAACTCATTTTATAAACACATCTATTACATTGCAAGAATTCAGAATTCAATATTGCAATGTATATGGTTGTAGTTCTTGAGTTTCTTCTTCACATACCTCACCACATGGATACAAGATAAGTGGACCAGCATCTATGATGTTGCCTTTGTGCAGAAACAGTGGATTGAGCCTCTGCTCAGGTGAAAAAAGTAGAATCCAACAGAAACACTATTATTCTAGAACCAAAGAACAAATAGGTCTGTCACATTTGTCCTTTAGGTAGCGCCCTGATATTGATAGTCTCATCGACCAGCTTGCTGCAAAAATATCCAATGAGGGCCAAGTCAAGAAATTTCCAGTTGCCACCACCAAGCCTCACGGGTTTTCTCTTACAAAACCTAAACCTCAACCCCTGCCCATGCCTAAGTGCATCCCCCAGCAGGAAAAGCACAAACTGGTCAGCACAAGTTGCACCATTATTCTAAAATTTATGCACACAGTTGGTTACCGCATATACAACCCCTGGCAAAAATTATGGAATCACCGGCCTCGGAGGATGTTCATTCAGTTGTTTAATTTTGTAGAAAAAAAGCAGATCACAGACATGACACAAAACTAAAGTCATTTCAAATGGCAACTTTCTGGCTTTAAGAAACACTATAAGAAATCAGGAAAAAAAATTGTGGCAGTCAGTAACGGTTACTTTTTTAGACCAAGCCGAGGGAAAAAAATATGGAATCACTCAATTCTGAGGAAAAAATTATGGAATCATGAAAAACAAAAGAACGCTCCAACACATCACTAGTATTTTGTTGCACCACCTCTGGCTTTTATAACAGCTTGCAGTCTCTGAGGCATGGACTTAATGAGTCACAAACAGTACTCTTCATCAATCTGGCTCCAACTTTCTCTGATTGCTGTTGCCAGATCAGCTTTGCAGGTTGGAGCCTTGTCATGGACCATTTTCTTCAACTTCCACCAAAGATTTTCAATTGGATTAAGATCCGGACTATTTGCAGGCCATGACATTGACCCTATGTGTCTTTTTGCAAGGAATGTTTTCACAGTTTTTGCTCTATGGCAAGATGCATTATCGTCTTGAGAAATGATTTCATCATCCCCAAACATCCTTTCAATTGATGGGATAAGAAAAGTGTCCAAAATATCACCGTAAACTTGTGCATTTATTGATTATGTAATGACAGCTATCTCCCCAGTGCCTTTACCTGACATGCAGCCCCATATCATCAATGACTGTGGAAATTTACATGTTCTCTTCAGGCAGTTATCTTTATAAATCTCATTGGAACGGCACCAAACAAAAGTTCCAGCATCATCAACTTGCCCAATGCAGATTCGAGATTCATCACTGAATAT
Organism: Thalassophryne amazonica; assembly: GCF_902500255.1. Taxonomy (NCBI): domain Eukaryota; kingdom Metazoa; phylum Chordata; class Actinopteri; order Batrachoidiformes; family Batrachoididae; genus Thalassophryne; species Thalassophryne amazonica. The sequence continues at coordinate 13,510 of NW_022986663.1, forward strand.
GACTTTCATCCAGTCATCCACAGTCCACGATTGCTTTTCCTTAGTCCATTGTAACCTTGTTTTTTTTCTGTTTAGGTGTTAATGATGGCTTTCGTTTAGCTTTTCTGTATGTAAATCATATTTCCTTTAGGCGGTTTCTTACAGTTCAGTCACAGACATTCACTCCAGTTTCCTCCCATTCGTTCATTTGTTTTGTTGTGCATTTTCGATTTTTGAGACATTGCTTTAAGTTTTCTGTCTTGACGCTTTGGTGTCTTCCTTGGTCTACCAGTATGTTAGCCTTTAACAACCTTCCCATGTTGTTTGTATTTGGTCCAGAGTTTAGACACAGCTGACTGTGAACAACCAACATCTTTTGCAACATTGCGTGATGATTTACCCTCTTTTAAGAGTGTGATAATCCTCTCCTTTGTTTCAATTGACATCTCTCGTGTTGGAGCCATGATTCATGTCAGTCCA
>NW_022986664.1:0-4530 GCF_902500255.1 Thalassophryne amazonica
GCAAAGTTGACATGCAATCCAAAGACATCCAACAGCAGTCGCAGTGCACCTACAACAGCCAAGCCCATTCCCTCATCCAGCTCGACTGTAGTGCACATGACACCACAATACGGAAATGACGCAGTTCAAAATTAGAAGCATTCCACCTCGCAGATGGTTGTCCTTCTGGAAGGTTCTACTCTCTCCACAGAGGAATGCTGGAGCTCTGACAGAGTGACCATCACCTTAGTAAGTGGTCACCTCCCTGACTAAGGCCCTTCATGAGCTCTCAGTTTAGTCGGGCAGCCAGCTCTAGGAAAAGTCCTGGTGTATCTTAACTTCTTCCATTTATGGATGATGGAGGTTATTGTGCTCATTGGGACCTTCAAAGCAGCAGAAATGTTTCTGTACCCTTCCCCAGATTTGTGCCTCGAGACAATCCTGTCTCAGAGGTCTACAGACAATTCCTTTGACTTCATGCTTGGTTTGTGCTCTGACATGTACAACTGTGGGACCTTAGATGTAGACAGGTGTGTGCGTTTCCAAATCATGTCCAATCAACTGAATTTACCCCAGGTTGACTCAAATTAAGCTGTAGAAACATCTCAAGGATGATCAGTGGAAACATGATGCACCTGAGCTCAATTTTGAGCTTATGGCAAAGGCTATGAATACTTCTGTACATTCAATTTCTTTTTTTTTTTTTTTTGTTGTTGTTTGTTTTTTTTTTTATAAATTTGCTAAAAACACAAAGACCCCAACTTTTTTCACATTGTCATTATGGGGTATTGTGTGTAGAATTTAAGGAAAACAATAATTTCATCCATTTTGGAATAAGGCTGTAACATAACAAAATGTGGACAATGTGCAGCACTGTGACTACTTTCTGGATGCACTGAAAAACAAAAAGTAGAAAATGTGACATTCTATTGATATCAGGGAGGCAACTGGAGAGCACGGTGTGGAGCCTTTTTTTAATTTTATGTACCCATTTACTGCAGGCCAAATTACATAATTTTAATCCATATCAAGTGGTGTTGTCTCTCAGATATGGAAATCTGCGCATGTAGTTCAATTGCCTGTGGGTGGAGATAAATGTGATTCTAATTATCAGCAAAGTTCCAAACTGTCCTAATGATAAGCTGTTATGTCCACATCAATGTGGTTATAGACCTACAACAGTGTTATCTAAAAAGAAGTAGTAAACGTCTTTTTCTATCGGTTGTTCCCTTAGGGGTCGCCACAGCAGATCGTTTCCATCTCACCCTGTCCTCTGTATCTTCCTCTGTCACATCAACAACCAATCCTGGTTGTTGATGTCCTCCCTCAGCACATCCATAATCCTCCCTCAGCACATCCATAATCCTCCTCTTTGGCCTCTGTCTTCTCCTCCTGCCTGGTGGCTCCATCCTCAGCATCCTTTTCCCTATATACCCTGGGTCCCTCCTCTGCACATGTCCAAACCATCTCAATCTCGCCTCTCTGACTTTGTCTCCAAACCATCCCACCTGAGCTGTCCCTCTGATATGGTCATTCCAAATCTTGTCCATTCTTGTCACTACCAAAGAGAATCTCAACATCTTCAGCTCTGCCACCTCCAGCTCCGCCTCCTGTCTTTTTGTTAGTGCCACCGTCTCTAAACCATACAACATAGCTGGTCTCACTACTATCTTGTAAACTTTCCCCTTCACTCTTAATATTCTTCGGTCACAAATCACTCCTGCCACCTTTCTCCACCCACTCCACCCTGCCTGCACTCTCTTCTTCACCTCTCTCCCACACTCTCCATTACTTTGAACAGCTGACCCCAAATATTTAAACTCATCTACTTTCACCACTTCTACTCCTTGTAACTGCACTATTCCACTGGGCTCCCTCCCATTCACATACATGTACTCAGTCTTGCTCCTACTGACTTTCATTCCCCTGCTCTCCAGACTAGACTCAACTTGCTTCTCTACTCTCACTACAGATCACACTGTCATCTGCAAACATCATAGTCCATGGAGACTCCTGTCTGATCTCATCCATCAACCTGTCCATCACCACTGCGAACAAGAAAGGACTCAGAGCTGATCCTTTTTGTAATCCCACCTCCAGCTTCAATGAGTCTGTCATTCCTACTGCGCATCTCACCGCTGTCACACTATTCTTTTACATGTCCTGCACTACACTAACATACTTGTCTGCCACTCTAGACTTCCTCATACAATACCACAGCTCTTCTCTTGGCACCCTATCATAAGCTTTTTCTAAGTCCACAAACACACAATGTAACTCTTTCTGGCCTTCTCTTTACTTCAACAGTATTCTCAGAGCAAACATTGCATTGTAGCACTCTTTCTTGGCATGAAACCATATTTCTGCTCACAGAGCTACACCTGTTTTCCAAGCCTAGCGTCTACTATTCTTTCCCATAACTTCATGCTGTGGCTGATCAAATTTATGCCTCTGTAGTTACTGCATCTCTGCACATCACCCTTGTTCTTGAAAATAGGAACCAGCACACTTCGCCTCCACTCCTCAGGTATACTTTCACTTTCCAAGATTTTATTAAACAATCTGGTTAGAAACTCCACTGCTATCACTCCGAGACATTTCCATACCTCCACTGGAATGTCATCTGGACCAACTGCCTTTCTACTCTTCATCCTCTTCATAGCAGCCCTCACTTCTACCTTACTAATCTCTTGTACTTCCTGACTTAGTCTCACCACATCATCCAGCCTTTTCTCTGGCTCATTTTCTTCATTCATTAGCTCTTCAAAATATTCCCTCCACCTTCTCAGCACACACTCCTCACTTGTCAGCACATTACCATGTGCATCGTTTACCACCCTGACTTGCTGCACATCCTTTCCAGCTCTGTCCCTTTGTCTGGCCTTTTCTCCTTCCTTACTATTCAACTTCTTGTGCAGCTCGCAATATGCCTTTTCCTTCGCTTTTGTCACTTCTCTTTTCACCTTATGCCGCATCTCCTTGTACTCCTGTCTACTTTCGTCATCTCTCCAACTATCCCAAAACGTTTTTGCCAACCTCTTTCTCCTTATGCTTTCCTGGACCTCTTCATTCCACCAAGTCTTCTTGTCTTCCTTCCACTGTCCAGATGTCACACAAAGCACTGTCCTAGCTGTCTCCCTCACCACATGTGCAGTACTTTTCCAGTTGTCCAAAATTGCTTCCCTTCCATCCAGTGCTTCTCTCACCTGCTCGCTAAATTTCACACAACAGTCTTCCTCCTTCAGCTTCCACTATCTGATCCTTTGTTGAGCTCTCACTCTCTTCTTCTTCTTTACCTCTAAAGTCATCCTACAAATGACTATCCTATGCTGTCTAACGACACTCTCTCCTGCCACAACCTTACAGTCTCTGATTTCTTTTAGCTTGCATTGCCTATAAAGAATGTAGTCCACCTCTGTGCACCTTCCTCCACTCTTATATGTTACCCTGTGGTCCTCCCTTTTCTTAAAGTAGGTATTCACCACAGCCATTTCCATCCTTTTTGCAAAATCAACTACCATCTGTCCTTCCACAATCCTATCTTTGATACCATATCTACCCATTACTTCCTCATCACCTCTGTTCCCTTCACCAACATGCCCACTGAAGTCCGCTCCTATCACCACTCTTTCATGCTTGGGCACACTCTCCACCACCTCATCTAACACACTCCAGAAATCTTCTTTCTCCTTCATCTCGCAACCTACCTGTGGGGCATATGCACTGATGATATTCATCATCACCCCTTCAATTTCCAACTTCACACTCATCACCCTGTCAGACACACTTAACCTCCAACACTTTTAACATACTCTTCCTTTAAAATTACCCCAACACCATTTCTCTTCCTATCCTCACCATGGTACAACAACTTGAACCCACCACTGATGCTCCTGCTCTTACTTCCCTTCCACTTGGTCTCTTGTACACACAATATGTCTACCTTTCTCCTCTCAATCACATCAGCCAGCTCTCTCCCTTTACAGTCATACTACCAACATTCAAAGTCCCCACTCTCGTTTCCACCCTTCTAGTTTTCTTCTTCTCCCACTGTTTGTGGAAATGTTCTCCTCCTCCTCTTCATCTTCGCCCAGCAGTAGCCCAATTTCCACTGGCACCCTGTTGGGCAACAGCACTGGTGGCGGACGTTGTTAACCCAGACCTCGACTGATCTGATATAGAAATTCGATTCTTCGTCTGCATAGTTGGGTTGGCTTGTTTTACACCGGATGCCCTTCCTGACGCAACCCTCCTCATTTATCCAGGCTTGGGGCCAGCACTCAGAATGTACTGGCTGCACACCTGGCTGTTTTGTCCTTACTATGACACTTGTTTTATTTCTTTATTATTGAGAAAAAAAAAACAACTGGACAAAATTGTATATCAACAAAAGTTTTCTTATAAATACAGTACATCCAAAAAGAAAAACCAAATGCAAAGACTGCACAGTCACCACCACCCCCCACCACCAAACCAATCCAATCAATGCACAACCACATGACATGAAAATTATGGTAAATAGCAGATGTGAATTCAATCAGGCAATATTTT
>NW_022986664.1:4630-12863 GCF_902500255.1 Thalassophryne amazonica
AGAAAAAAAAACTTGTTAAATCTATGGACATTATAAGCTCTTACATTGCAACACTATTTGAATACTTTGTATCATATTATATGCTTGTGAACACGCACAAAGCCCCCCCCCCAAAAAAAAACACACACAATGTTCATTTGACACAACACACACACACACTCAAAACACCCGCAAATGGTGCACATCAACCACAATCAAATGCACAAATACTTTTTAATGTTGTGCACACACGCAGAAAGGCACACAAGTAATTGGTCAAGCAGTTAAAGTAAATATTAGAATGTATTTTAGTTTTGCAGAAGTAGGAACATTGCAACAAATCACAATCACAGTTGATGTAAAGCAGTCAATCGATTCACACTCTATCAAATTGAAAATTAACTGTGACAGCTTTAGTGTCTGAAACAACAAAATACAACTAGAGCAATGGCCCAATTTTAAAAGAGTTGTTTACAGTTTTTTTACATTTCAAAACTTTACAGCTGATTAACATATTCTGAAAAGATATCTTTTTATGTATGTACAGAGCGTGTACCCACTTTCATCATCAGATGGAGCAGCATCTTATTTGGATCCAAAATAAAAAATAGTATAGTATTATTTGATAATGCTCTATAGAAGTTGACATTTTCAAAGAAGCCAGACCAAGTTAGAGGCTGAAAATGACTGAATACTCTATATTACTGAATCTGGCCTGTCAACTTCATGGAAAACTCATAATAATAAAGCAAAACTCAAAATCAAGGTTCGGGTTTGTTGATGTGAATGTTGAAAGATTCAAAAAATTATGGTATCTACATTTATCTACTCAAGGATCAAGCTCTACCACACCACCACCAATGTACAACCAATTCCTGAGACTTTTATGGGAAAAATTATACAGGTGACTCCCGTTATAACAAAGTCCTCGGCACCGGTGGTTGTCTTCCGTCGTATCAAAATTTCATAATAACCAAAGAGTTAATGTATATAAAGCTATATAGATAGTAATTTTGAAACCTGAATTTTTACTTTGTCAACAGGAAATTCATTATAACCGTGTTCGTTTTAACAGGAGTGGCCTGTATTAAACTTAATGTGGAAAACCTGTTGATAATCAATCTTACGTAACTTCCCGGTCAAAGATAATTAAAATCAACATCACTGAATCGCTTAAAAAATGCTGAAACCTGTGAAGAATTTAGTGAACTGTATTCTTTTCATTGATGTCGGAACAAGATCGATTTAGTGAGTTGCTTTCTCACTTTAGGTCAACAGTCTTTGAAAACATTTCTCTGCTTCCATACAGACAGTGACAACACTGGACGATGGCCTCTGAAGTTTTCCATGATCTTTCATAGCCACAAATTCATGGGCTACTCCATCTGAAGATGAAAGTGCTTCTGCGCACTTCATGCAAGCCATGCGTTTACGCAACGATCTCACTATGTAGCCACTGATGTAATTAATAGCAGCTTCCTTATATTCAGTGATATGTTCAATGTTCAGAAGGTCAGCATAGTCGTGATAACTGACGGTGGGCTGTCTACTGATGAGATCATACAGTAGTGTTCAGAATAACAGTAGTGCTATGTTACTAAAAAGATTAATCCAGGTTTTGAGTATATTTCTTATTGTTACATGGGAAACAAGGTACCAGTAAATTCAGTAGATTCTCACAAATCCAACAAGACCAAGCATTCATGATATGCACACTCTTAAGGCTATGAAACTGGGCTATTAGTAAAAAAAAAAGTAGAAAAGGGGGTGTTCACAATAATAGTAATGTGGCATTCAGTCAGTGAGTTCGTCAATTTTGTGGAACAAACAGGTGTGAATCAGGTGTCCCCTATGTAAGGATGAAGCCAACACCCGTTGAACATGCTTTTCTCTTTGAAAGCCTGAGGAAAATAGGACGTTCAAGACATTGTTCAGAAGAACAGTGTAGTTTGATTAAAAAGTTGATTGGAGAGGGGAAAACTTATATGCAGGTGCAAAAAATTATAGGCTGTTCATCTACAATGATCTCCAATGCTTTAAAATGGACAAAAAAAAAAAAAAAAAAAACACGCGTGGAAGAAAACAATAAACAACCATCAAAATGGATAGAAGAATAACCAGAATGGCAAAGGCTCACCCATTGATCAGCTCCAGGATAATCAAAGACAGTCTGGAGTTACCTGTAAGTACTGTGACAGTGAAGAGGTTACAATTTGCCAAAGAACACATCAACTGGCCTAAAGAGAAATGGAGGAATATTTTATGGACTGATGAGAGTAAAACTGTTCTTTTTGGGTCCAAGGGCCACAGACAGTTTGTGAGACGACCCCCAAACTCTGAATTCAAGCCACAGTTCACAGTGAAGACAGTGAAGCATGGTGGTGCAAGCATCATGATATGGGCATGTTTCTCCTACTATGGTGTTGGGCCTATATATCGCATACCAGGTATCATGGATCAGTTTGGATATGTCAAAATACTTGAAGAGGTCATGTTGCCTTATGCTGAAGAGGACATGCCCTTGAAATGGGTGTTTCAACAAGGCAATGACCCCAACCACACTAGTAAACAAGCAAAATCTTGGTTCCAAGCCAATAAAATGAATTCCTCGCAGATGTGAAGAAATCATGAAAAACTGTGGTTATACAACTAAATACTAGTTTAGTGATTCACAGGATTGCTAAAAAAGCAGTTTAAACATAACAGTTTTGAGTTTGTAGCTTCAACAGCAGATGCTGCTATTATTGTGAACACCCCCTTTTCTACTTTTTTTTTACTAATAGCCCAATTTCATAGCCTTAAGAGTGTGCATATCATGAATGCTTGTTGAGACCTACCACCTGTCCCCTGGACATAATTCCACCAAAGATGCTGAAACAAATTTTTGACACAGTAGGACCAAGGCTTCTTTTATTTTTCAACAACTGCCTAAGATCTGGGACTGTTCCGGCTGTTTTCAAACAGGCTGTGGTCAGACCGCTGCTTAAAAAACCAAACCTTGATCCAGGAGTACTGTCAAACTTCAGACCAGTGTCCCACTTGGCTTTTCTCTCTAAAATTCTAGAGAAGCTTGTTTTTAATCAGTTGCTGTCTTTTCTGGACCAGAATCAGATTTTTGATAAATTTCAGTCAGGTTTTCGCACACGCCACAGTACTGAGTCCGCACTGTTGAGAGTCCAAAATGACATCCTGTTATCCCTGGACTCAAAGAGACCTGTACTGTTGGTAATGCTTGATCTCACTGCAGCATTCGATACAGTGGACCACTCCATCCTCCTGAACCGTCTAGCCCAGCAGGTGGGCTTTCAGGGTCCCGTGCTGCAGTGGTTCAAGTCCTATTTAACGGACAGGCACTTCTCTGTTTTCATCAATGGCCACTCCTCTTCTACCGTCCGACTGTCTTCTGGTGTCCTGCAAGGCTCCATTTTGGGCCCAATTCTGTTCTCTCTTTACATGCTGCCTCTGGGTTCAATCATCTCTAGCCATAATGTGTCTTTTCATATGTACGCCGATGAGCTTCAAATCTATCTACCAGTCTCATCAGATTCTCCAGATGCATTTCAGACCATCAACACCTGTATGGATGACATCAAGCACTGGCTCACACAGAATTTCCTGAGTCTAAATGAATCCAAAACGGAATTCTGTCTATTTGGCACCACAAGCCCACTTGCCGCTGTCTCAAACGGTCACTCACTTCCTCACCATAACACCGTAATCAGAAACTTGGGAGTTCACTTGGACACTGGCCTAAATCTCCATAAACAAATTGACTCTGTTGTTAAGACAAGCTTCTTTCAGCTCCGCATTCTCACAAGAGTGAAACCCTTCCTCAGTTGTTGTGACCTGGAGAAAGCAATCCACGCATTCATCAGCTCACGCTTGGACTACTGCAATGCTTTGTACATTGGACTCAGTCAAACATCTTTACACAGATTACAACTGGTACAGAATGCTGCTGCCCGGCTCCACACAAATTCTCGTAAACATCACCATATCACACCTGTTCTGCGCTCTCTCCACTGGCTGCCAGTGCAATACAGGATCCAATACAAACTTCTCCTGTTTGTTTTCTGCTCCATCCACAGCTTCGCACCTGCGTATCTATGTGAGATTCTGACTCTTCACCAGCCCAGCAGATTTCTACGATCTGCACAGCTCTACTTGTTGGAGCAGCCCAGGTCTCAAAGCAAACAGTGGGGTGATCGTGCTTTCGCAGTAGCAGGTCCTAAACTTTGGAACTCGCTGCCCCTTGACTTGCGTGCCATCTCGGATCTGCCCCTTTTTAAAACAAAACTCAAAACGTATTTGTTTAGATGTGCTTTTGATACTTAGTCTTTTTAGGACTTGGGAATAAAATGAATCTGTGTTCCTCTTTTTAACTATATTTTAAATGCAATTTTTATATGTACAGCGCTTTGGTCAACTTAGGTTGTTGTAAGGCGCTTAAATAAAATTTGATTGATTGATTGATTTATCATTACAGTATTGCAGTGCATCTGCCACACTTGCACTAAATGTCTGGACCGCCAAGTTGACCATCTTTTGTTTTTTCCAATCGATGTGGGCACGCTTTAAGTTGTTTCCCAGTCTTATTTCCTCAGACTGCTGTAGTTTGTTAAGTTCCTCGATGTATTGCCACCTGATGCGCTGTCCGTCTGGTGTCTTCAATATTTCACCATCTGCAAACGAGTTCTGCAGAAGCTTCAACATGTGGCAAACATCTAAAACCACATGAACTTTTAGAGTTGGGTCCGCTGGATGCAGAAAAGATGGATCCATTCCTTGGATATTTAAGTTGGCCCCAAGAATCTTCATCATAGCAAAATGGCATGATGGCCCATCACATGTAAGGGACACACCTCGTACACCAGTATCATGTAGACGGACATTCCTTGACTAAGTTGGCTTTCTCGTCTCCAGTCATGCTATCGATCAGGAAGTAACTCAGTGGAATTTTTCAGCCTTCGTTGACAGACACCGCCATCAATACAAAGGCATCTTTTGCAACAGGAGTAGAATCAGTGCACGTTCCACTGCCGACATCAACATAGCCCTGAAACTTTCCGTTCACTTATTCAATGTGCCGACATATCTCATCCAGCATCACAGCGACTATTGTAGCTTTCCCTTGTGCACGACTGTCTGCCCGTGCCTTAAGTGCAATGAATGCATGCCTGGTAAAGCCAGTGTCTCCATCTACCTTGCTGTACCACCTTCTTAATTGGCAAGGATGAGGCAAAGCGAGATCAAATGTTTGCGCACATAGTTGTATGCCTTCCCTGAATAAAACTGCAGAGTCATGGCAAATGCTTTTAGTTCTTCTGGGAATGCAGTTGCTCCCTTTCCTTCTTTCTTTGTGAGAATTCTTTTCATCATTTCCATAGAAACTCCACTGAATGTACCATGTATGTCAGCACAATTTGTGGATAGTCTGTGTTCATCTCGTAAGGTTTCAACTATTCCTTCCTTGCAGACTCTCAACTTTGCGCTTCAAACGCCGTGTTTTTTGCTGCTGTACTTTCAATTTTTTCCTACATCCTGCCAACTTGCCTACTGCTTCATCCAGTCTCCGCTTCAATTTTCATGGAGAGTCTGTGATGGCATAGCTGTGATCTATGTAGGCATTGGTGGGTCTGGCATCGGTGTGTCAGGTATTGGTAGGTTAGGGTCCGTGGAGTTTGACGGTGAAACATCTGGCTCTTGGCTGACTGGTGTCCTGACTTTTGGGGGTTTCCAGCACTTGGAGCTCTGAAATAGTCTTGAGCCTCGTAATATAACTGAGCCCAGATGCACTAAAAATCTTTTCACATAAAACACATACACTAGAGTAAATAATTTTTTTCCCCCCATCATCAACATCACATATCATGGTTAAAAATATACATATCAATGTATGTGCCACAAACTTGTAACACGGTCTTGATACTATCTTATCTGGATGAACTTACATTAGTACTCTCCCATGTGTTAAAAGCTACAGGTTAGCATTGCAGTCTTTAAAAGAAGAGAAAATACACTTTAAATAAACGTCAAGGCTCAGTACATGTTGAATTATCTTCATCCACTTCATACATTTGTTTTGGTTTAATAGCACCCACTTAACAAATTGCCATTAAAACAATTTAATTTCATTAGTCCCAAATGTTAACACTTCCCTCCAGTTTATTGTTTTGCCTGCCTTGATATCACAATGTAACAAATTACCTTCAGCGGTTGCAAGGTATTTGTTATAGAATCAAACTTGCATGCAAATCAACATACCTTCTGAAGATGATCAGGAAAGTTGAATATTGTTGGAACTGCATTCTGTCGTAATCTGACAGTCTGGCCAGTCCTGTCAAAGCTCTTGTTGGTGAAATGTTTGGAACAGAAATGGGATCTGGCTGTGGGAATCCACCTATGTCGCCGCATGTTAAGGACCCACTGCTTGAGAAGATGTGCATTGCGGCGTGGAAATCTGCAGGAGAATAAGGGGCATAATGTAATCCTGAAGTTAAGTTAACGGGGTACAATGAGATACAAATTGCAATGTGTGTCATGTATTGAAGCTCAACTGGTACTTTGCTGTCTCGCAACAATTTGCTATCTGGAAGTCTAAAAGAAACTTGGATCTACGCAGTTCACGATCACAATATCATCCTCTCCATTCCAACTCACTCCATCATGCATTAGATTACATGTAGTCCAATCCGACACATTGAGCAGTCAGAGAACATGGTTGCCTTTAAATTATTAGGATGTTTCATATTTACATTCAACATTTTCATTTATTTATTTATTTTTTTAATACAAGAAAAAAAACATACTGGTCTGTACCTTTAGACTACTTTATCTCTGAATTTGCGAGTCACTGAGAGTGAGAGTCGGTGAACAATCAAACAAGATCTAGACTAATTATGCCACCACCTGCTTCTTACATTTAAATATTAACGTTAGAAAACAATATTGACATATAGATGTACTTTGTATCTACTGTCTTGATCCAATGTTTCAACAAAATGGGATGAATTTGTGATGGGACAAGTCATGACATCACTCTTAGAAATGAAACATACACTGTTAGGCATAAAATGTTGAATTTAATCGATAAAGTTACCCTCTGGGGCCGACGCCGATGCTAAGCCCAAGTTTTACTAAATTATAAATAATTTTTGAATGATATGAGATAGAAACTTTTTTTTTTGCTGAAAAGTTAACTCCACAGACTTTCGAGCCAGCCATCGGCCATCTTTGTACTCCTCATAGAAGCTGTGTGATGACGTGCGCAATGTGAGTGTCCAATCGGAATTGGTTCACCGTCACATGGTTTTCCAAAATCCAATCGTAGGGCAGATTTACCTCACGTGAAAAGCCAAAGATCATTTTCAGGAGTGATATGTTACTAGTTGGCCCGTTTGAATAGCCCCCTGGGTGCTCCAATGAGTACATACTATTAAAAGTACATACTCAGTGCGCCCTGAGCCATTACACACAGCGATCAGTGAAAGCAGGAGCAGACGGAGAGCCTCTGATGACAATCTCACGTGCTCAAACAAAGAGTGTGTAACTTTCAGGATGGCTCCACTAGTCTGCATGTGAATGTTACTGGATAACTCTATTGCTTTCTCTGTGTAAAGCACTGTTTACCATATCAATGGACAACAAAACACATAGACCATTTTGTATATATTGTTCAAAATGTGCATTTGTGTTTATTGTTTGAACGTTATTGTTGTACAGTCTTTCACACAAGACCTCAAATTACCTTTATAAAGTGTCAAAACAGTTGTTTATTATAGTTTGCTGTGTGTTTGAATAAATGTGTGTGGAAAATTATTTTTCGCTTTATTTTTTCCTTGCCTATTTTTGATTGTAAACCTTTATTACACTTATAAAATACAACAAAAACATATATATTCTGAAAGCACAGGTTGTCCTGAAAAAAAGAGACATAAAACTTGACTGCAGAATGCAGGGAGAGCTGTTAACAGCAATAATAAAACATTTATGCCAGGCGAGTGAACTTTCCAAAAAATGCCCTCAGACCCCAGAGGGTTAAAGTAACTTTTTCCACATAACATTGTTAAGTGCAAAATAACATTGTCATTGACATTAATTAAATCAAATGAAACATTATTACTTAAATCCCAATATTGTGTTGTACTTAATTGACCAAGTTATGTGGAAAAAGTTACATTTTTTTTCTTAGAGCGTAGTGGTCAGCGTCATGGCACAGTTTGATTAACAAACATGAAAGCGTATGGCTGCGACA
>NW_022986665.1:0-11752 GCF_902500255.1 Thalassophryne amazonica
CACGTTCACCATTTCAACAATTTCACCGGCAAAGTCCACAAAAAAACACAGATTTCAAACTGCAACAAAAGATTATATTTTCCCCCCATTCATTTCAATTAAGGGGTGTGGCCCTACATGATGTCATTGAAGTCACATTTTCCACAGTTTTATGTTTGAGTCTTTATCAGCAGCAGGTGAAATAAGGCCAAATTCCCCATTTTTATGGCACAATTTCTTCGGGCATATGTCACAAAAAATACAATTCCATACATCAATATTTTCATAATTCTTTATTTATTTAGAATAGTCAGCTCATTTTACATTTCATTTACTAGTGATGTGTACTTTAAATTTATATTTTATCTTCTAAAAATACTGAAAACCTTGTTGCCATCTCCATGACCGTGGATTTTTGCTGTATTTCCAAAAACCACCAGTAATTCCTTGCAGTGATTCCTTGAATCAGAATCTGAAACCTGTTGATGTGTTTCACAAGTTGATTTAGTTTGCTGTTTGATGAATTCATCATTTTCAAAATCAACAGAAACAGTTATATAAGTTATAACAGTTATATATATGTCTCACCACCAGGCCAAGGTAACTGCAGCTCAGTCATAGAAAAGGCTAAGGCAAAGTGTGCTATGTGTTATAAGCAGTGGTGGGCACAGTTCCGCTAACCACTAATTAGCAAAGCTAACTTCTTTGCTAGCTGATTAGGTTCTCAGCTAACGTTGAGCAGACCAAATAACTTCTGTTAAATGTAGTTCCGATAACGTTTGAGCAGACCAAATAACTTCTGTTAAATGTAGTTCCGATAACTTTTAGACATACATTTTATACATTTTAGTGTCTGGCTGTTACATGTTTTGTCACAGAGAGACAGTGATGACAGGTAGAGCACAATCCTCTGACAGCAGAGGAGGATTGATGAGAGACAGAGAGAGAGAGAAAGGAAGGAAGGAAGGAAAATCATTTATTATGATCATTTATTATCATTTATATTAATCATTTATTATTGTGTTTTTCACTGCTCGGCTGCAACACTACAGGCTATCTAGCATCAAGGTCAATTGCCCACTGTTTTTCCTCCAGTGGAATTTATCCAGGCTCTGGTGAGATTATTTGGCTCCATTCTTATCTCAACCCACAAGGACAACAAACTGACAGACTTACACATGGACCAAAGCATGCTCCAGCTTCTCTTATCACTCTCTGCCCCTCCCTCCCTGCGACAGGCCTCGTCCTCTCTCAAGCTTGCCTGGCGGCGCGACTTATAGTTGCAGCGGCCTTCACCCACTTTGCCTCCATTCGGATGACGGACTGCTTCAAGTTTAGTGCACATAAACAATGTCAAATGTATATGTGTTGTCTTTAATTTTGATGTGTGCCATTATTACGGTAAACAAGTAATAATTGTGGATTAATTGTTGTATCTTGTCTGAGGTAATTGGAGTGTAAACATAATTGCCCTTTTTTGGGATCAATAAAGTTGTCTGAAGTCTGAAGGAGATGATCCCTATTTTGTTCTGGATGAAGAACCAGAGCAGTTGGTCCACCGACGTGCACACAGATCTACACAGCTTCTGTTTGCAGTTTCTCTAGGACTCAGGTGCTATGAGCTGCATCCCAGCGCCGAGTCCTAGAACTCAGAGATCCAGACACACACTGCTCCAGCAGTGGCTCCAAGCACTTTTCATTTAAAGCGTTGAGATTGTTAGCTTCAGTTTTGTTAAGTTCCTCTTTCGTCCCTTTGTGCTCTTGCTTCGCAGGCTGTTCGGTGATAAAGCGCGTTCTCAACGAATAGTGACTTTTTTTTACTTTTTCCCTTTGTTCAGGAATCGTCATGTGCCATGTGACTGGGCCATTACAGGGAGGGTAACAGAACTCCACAGCAGCCCCCGGAGCAGGTGATTAGAGAACTTGCAGGCCTTATGACTAATGTATGGAGGGAGGGAAATTCATCAGGTCGAGACTGTGGCCTGTTCCATAAAGAGCATAGAGGGATATGTTTTAAAAACTTAATATCTATTACAACATTAGATGACATTAAAATTGAGGATGCCCCACTGACTATTCCTGCAATACCCAATATTTTGTGTCTGCTATCTGTAACCCGCGTGGACCTTTTATAGACCAAAACCTGATTTTAGGCATCTCTTATACACTACTCTGGGACCACCCCCAAATCCCAACATACAGTACATAAGCACACCAAACAGCAAATGTCAGCTGTGCTCTGTTTGTCCCTGATCGAACTTGCACGCATGTACAGCTGTTTGTCTTTACCACATGTTTTTTTTTTTTTTTGTGGTGTATAAGATGTCTTGTTTTTGTTTGTGTGGTGTACAGTAGCTCTGTGGGAGCACCCCAGTTTCATTGTACCCACCCTGTACAATGACAATAAAAACTGTCTGAATGACGCTGATGTCACTGAATGATGGGTCAGCTCTGCCAGAGGCGGGATCTGATTGTGATGGCACAGGAGGGATGAAACATCTGTGGGGGTTGGGGCGGAGTCACAAGGAGGTCAGTGGTCATGAGGGGAGGGGTTTCAATTTGGGAGACGTTACTGAATAAATGATTATTGGCTCAATGGTCAGGGGGTGGAAATTAGAGGTGGGCGATACCGGTAATTTTGGTATTGATCCGATACCAAGTAAATACAGGCCCAGTATCGCCGATATCTATGCCGATACGATACCTTTTCATTTTTAAGCTTCATACATCCAAAGGATCCAGAAGACCCAGGATAGAATTTCGCCAAACATTGTACGTGACAACAAAATACTTTATTACCACAATCAACATTTTTGTTTAAAAAAATATCACTCAGTACAACTTAAAACAAAATCCCCTGAGGTAGAGGGCTGACAAACCACAATACAAGGGTGCGCTGCTGTGACACAGTGACACTTTGTGTGACACAGCGCAGCGCTGCTCTTACAGACAGAGAGTAGACTTTGATGAATCTGCATGTGCAGCAGTCAGTGCGTGCAGTAGAGAAAAAAAGCTTGAGTATCGATCTTTTTACATGAGGATTGTTCAATATCAACACCAGCATTGGTATCAGTATTATCAATATTAGGATCGATCCGCCCACCTCTAGTGGAAATCATCTAAGTATGACACTTGCAACAGTTGGGGCGATTTTAATTGGTAATGGGCTTGGCAGAAGTCATCAGTCACAGCTTAATTTTGAAGGCTGTGTCGTTTCTCTCCTGTAAGATATGCTGCATTTCCCGAAATATAAAATGAATCCGGTCTGAACAGGGCTAAGGAAAGACATTTTATGACCACTAGTGTGACAGAAAGGTTTGTTTTTAGCAGAAAGTTGTATATTTTGTGAGACTGATTGTGAAGAGAAAGACAAAGTGACAAAGTCAAAATAAAAGAAAAACAGAGGATAAATTAGAAGGATAAGACAAATAAATCGCTGTACAATGTTATAGCCAGAGTGCAGTGTTTTGGTTTGTGAATTAAGCTTCACCCTCAAGCATTCCCCCGCTTTCTCTTTGGAATTATTAAATATGTTTGTATAACTTTCTCTGTGCAGGGGTGCAGGTCATATACGCCTGCTGAAGCAGATTTACACATTTAAAATGAACCTTTTCCGAACTTTATATTGCTGAGAAAAGTAATTATATGCAGATAAAAACAGGCCCTTTAGGTATTGAAGTTAGAATTACTCTCATATTTCAATTCAATGTGCATTACCCATGAAAATATTGAGCTAAGTGGGAAGAAGACATCAAAACTGTGCAGCAATAATGGAGGATGATGCAGGAGCCACAGAAACCTTTGCAAGAACTGAAAACAGCTCGTGACGGATTTGTGATAGTGTGCTGTTTTATTGCCTGCAGGCTGTGTGCTGACGTCAGAGGTCAGGGTCAGAAAGAAGAGATAGTGTTCTGTGTGTCTGGACACACTGTATCTTCTGAGCGCAGTGAGTCTCACCTGCAGCAACAGCAATTGCTGTGTCCCTTCACGGAACACTGAACACCTCAGTGAAACACATCATCTACTGCTCTCTTATTTTTGCTTTCAAATATGTCAACACAAATACTAAACTATAGAGCACCACAGTCACAGAACGCAAACCTCAACCAACACTAGTTTCCAATTCCACAAAATTGGAAACCTGCAGCTAAATTAGATGTGATCAAATGTCAGGAGGATGTATTTAGTTTATGCACTTTAATCCAGAGGTGGAACGAAGTCACTGTCAAGTCATTCTCAAGTCATCAATCTGCAAATCTCAAGTCAAGTCTCAAGTCAGCTTCTTTTTTTTTGCCAGCTTGCACTCGACCGATACGGACGCACTTTTCTCTTCTCCCTCCCTCCTTATCTCTCCTGCTTCTGTGGCGTGTTGTCTGTGAGGCTGCAGCTTTGCTCTTCTGGAAAACGACAAAAATGTATCTGTTAAAGTGGTCTCTGAACGCAATTGACACTATTTTTTCTACAAGACATTCGGGGGCGGAGGACCCGACCTGTCCTGCTGGGACGCATGTGATGGGTTACGTGATGGACTCGTGGAGGAGATGGCAGGTCATGTGCCTTTACATGCTTTCTGTGGAGGACGTCGAAGATGTGTACATATTCGGCTTGGTGGTGACCGGCTTTCTGATGTGTGGAGCGGGCACTTTGCTGGTTTACCGGAAAATCAAGAAAGTGGAAGCAGCTTTGATTGGTCCTTCCAGGCTGCCCTACATGATTGATTCGATTGGGAAGGCAGTGGCTGCGCAGTCGGCGGGGGTTAACCGCGCGTTGGAAAACATCTCGAGCAGGACTGCGGCCCTGGAAACCCGCTATGGCCATCTGTGAAGACCACATTCTACATTCAGATGCATTGAGAGCCACTCTGTTCTCAGAACTGTGGAATCTTTCAGGCGTCTGCTAATATGGCTATTCATTTGGCTTCCCCAAATACAGCTGCACTTCAAGGTCGCTGTGATAAAACCTCCTCAGAAGATCAACACTTAAGCCTCGCTCCCTGGTCTTCCCCCCTCCCCTCAGCTTCTCCAGCTCTGTTAGAACTGTTCAGGACTGCTCAGACTGCGCAGGGCTGCTCCCTCCCCCTCCAGGATTGTCGGACAAGGCCGTTGACGGCGCCAAACAGGCTGCCTCCGGAGTGTTCTGATAAACTGGTCCTTTCAAATCTCGGTTGTCGTCCTGTGTCCTTGTTTTTGTCTCTGTGATTATTGTTTTTCTGTGCTGATGGGGATTTTTTTTTCCTCATTGCTGCTGTGTAATGCAGCAGCTATGAGGGTTTTTTTTTTTTCCTTTTCCCTCGTGTTTTGCTTTCATATATATGTTTATGTACTGGGCCGGCCAGGTGTTGTGTGTTGTGTGTGTTGTTTGTTATGGGTCGGTGTTGGTATGCTCAGCCCTGCTGTTGACCAAGGCAGGGATGTACATCTGGAGCTGGTCCCCGGGCGCCTAATGGCGACTTCTGCTCCTACTGGCAATTAGGATTGGGTTAAATGCAGTAGACACATTTCATTGTGCAGGGAACATGTTCATGTTGTATATTGTGCATATGACAATCGGTGTGTAACTTTGCAAAAACAATGTCGGACTCTGTAGTTTTCTCTGGGCCCCTCCCCAATCAGACCGGGAGTGACATGTTTAGCCGCATGTTCTCCTTGAATTGCTGGCTGTCTGAGTGGTGTCCAAAAAATGAGGTGGGCTTCATAGATAATTGGCAAAGCTTCTGGGGAAAACCTGGTCTTGTTAGGACAGACGGCATCCATCACACTTTGGATGGAGCAGCTCTCATTTCTAGAAATCTGGCCAATTTCTTAAATCCTCCAAACCGTGACTATCCAGGGTTGGGACCAGGAAGCAGAGTTGTAGTCTTACACACCTCTCTGCAGCTTCTCTCCCCCTGCCATCCCCTCATTACCCCATCCCCGTAGAGACGGTGCATGCTCCCAGACTACCAATAACCAGCAAAAATCTATTTAAGCATAAAAATTCAAAAAGAAAAAATAATATAGCACCTTCAACTGCACCACAGACTAAAACAGTTAAATGTGGTCTATTAAACATTAGGTCTCTCTCTTCTAAGTCCCTGTTGGTAAATGATATAATAAATGATAAACATATTGATTTATTCTGCCTTACAGAAACCTGGTTACAGCAGGATGAATATGTTAGTTTAAATGAGTCAACACCCCCGAGTCACACTAACTGTCAGAATGCTCGTAGCATGGGCCGGGGCAGAGGATTAGCAGCAATCTTCCATTCCAGCTTATTAATTAATCAAAAACCCAGACAGAGCTTTAATTCATTTGAAAGCTTGACTCTTAGTCTTGTCCATCCAAATTGGAAGTCCCAAAAACCAGTTTTATTTGTTATTATCTATCGTCCACCTGGTCGTTACTGTGAGTTTCTCTGTGAATTTTCAGACCTTTTGTCTGACTTAGTGCTTAGCTCAGATAAGATAATTATAGTGGGCGATTTTAACATCCACACAGATGCTGAGAATGACAGCCTCAACACTGCATTTAATCTATTATTAGACTCTATTGGCTTTGCTCAAAAAGTAAATGAGTCCACCCACCACTTTAATCATATCTTAGATCTTGTTCTGACTTATGGTATGGAAATAGAAGACTTAACAGTATTCCCTGAAAACTCCCTTCTGTCTGATCATTTCTTAATAACATTTACATTTACTCTGATGGACTACCCAGCAGTGGGGAATAAGTTTCATTACACTAGAAGTCTTTCAGAAAGCGCTGTAACTAGGTTTAAGGATATGATTCCTTCTTTATGTTCTCTAATGCCATATACCAACACAGTGCAGAGTAGCTACCTAAACTCTGTAAGTGAGATAGAGTATCTCGTCAATAGTTTTACATCCTCATTGAAGACAACTTTGGATGCTGTAGCTCATCTAAAAAAGAGAGCTTTAAATCAGAAGTGCCTGACTCCGTGGTGTAACTCACAAACTCGTAGCTTAAAGCAGATAACCCGTAAGTTGGAGAGGAAATGGCGTCTCACTAATTTAGAAGATCTTCACTTAGCCTGGAAAAAGAGTCTGTTGCTCTATAAAAAAGCCCTCCGTAAAGCTAGGACATCTTTCTACTCATCACTAATTGAAGAAAATAAGAACAACCCCAGGTTTCTTTTCAGCACTGTAGCCAGGCTGACAAAGAGTCAGAGCTCTATTGAGCTGAGTATTCCATTAACTTTAACTAGTAATGACTTCATGACTTTCTTTGCTAACAAAATTTTAACTACTAGAGAAAAAATTACTCATAACCATTCCAAAGACGTATCGTTATCTTTGGCTGCTTTCAGTGATGCCGGTTTTGGTTAGACTCTTTCTCTCCGATTGTTCTGTCTGAGTTATTTTCATTAGTTACTTCATCCAAACCATCAACATGTTTATTAGACCCCATTCCTACCAGGCTGCTCAAGGAAGCCCTACTATTATTTAATGCTTCGATCTTAAATATGGTCAATCTACCTTTGTTAGTTGGCTATGTACCACAGGCTTTTAAGGTGGCAGTAATTAAACCATTACTTAAAAAGCCATCACTTGACCCAGCTATCTTAGCTAATTATAGGCCAATCTCCAATCTTCCTTTTCTCTCAAAATTCTTGAAAGGGTAGTTGTAAACAGCTAACTGATCATCTGCAGAGGAATGGTCTACTTGAAGAGTTTCAGTCAGGTTTTAGAATTCATCATAGTACAGAAACAGCATTAGTGAAGGTTACAAATGATCTTCTTATGGCCTCGGACAGTGGACTCATCTCTGTGCTTGTTCTGTTAGACCTCAGTGCTGCTTTTGATACTGTTGACCATAAAATTTTATTACAGAGATTAGAGCATGCCATAGGTATTAAAGGCACTGCGCTGCGGTGGTTTGAATCATATTTGTCTAATAGATTACAATTTGTTCATGTAAATGGGGAATCTTCTTCACAGACTAAAGTTAATTATGGAGTTCCACAAGGTTCTGTGCTAGGACCAATTTTATTCACTTTATACATGCTTCCCTTAGGCAGTATTATTAGACGGTATTGCTTAAATTTTCATTGTTACGCAGATGATACCCAGCTTTATCTATCCATGAAGCCAGAGGACACACACCAATTAGCTAAACTGCAGGATTGTCTTACAGACATAAAGACATGGATGACCTCTAATTTCCTGCTTTTAAACTCAGATAAAACTGAAGTTATTGTACTTGGCCCCACAAATCTTAGAAACATGGTGTCTAACCAGATCCTTACTGTGGATGGCATTACCCTGACCTCTAGTAATACTGTGACAAATCTTGGAGTCATTTTTGATCAGGATATGTCATTCAAAGCGCATATTAAACAAATATGTAGGACTGCTTTTTGCATTTACGCAATATCTCTAAAATCAGAAAGGTCTTGTCTCAGAGTGATGCTGAAAAACTAATTCATGCATTTATTTCCTCTAGGCTGGACTATTGTAATTCATTATTATCAGGTTGTCCTAAAAGTTCCCTAAAAAGCCTTCAGTTAATTCAAATGCTGCAGCTAGAGTACTGACGGGGACTAGAAGGAGAGAGCATATCTCACCCATATTGGCCTCTCTTCATTGGCTTCCTGTTAATTCTAGAATAGAATTTAAAATTCTTCTTCTTACTTATAAGGTTTTGAATAATCAGGTCCCATCTTATCTTAGGGACCTCGTAGTACCATATCACCCCAATAGAGCGCTTCGCTCTCAGACTGCAGGCTTACTTGTAGTTCCTAGGGTTTGTAAGAGTAGAATGGGAGGCAGAGCCTTCAGCTTTCAGGCTCCTCTCCTGTGGAACCAGCTCCCAATTCAGATCAGGGAGACAGACACCCTCTCTACTTTTAAGATTAGGCTTAAAACTTTCCTTTTTGCTAAAGCTTATAGTTAGGGCTGGATCAGGTGACCCTGAACCATCCCTTAGTTATGCTGCTATAGACGTAGACTGCTGGGGGGTTCCCATGATGCACTGTTTCTTTCTCTTTTTGCTCTGTATGCACCACTCTACATTTAATCATTAGTGATCGATCTCTGCTCCCCTCCACAGCATGTCTTTTTCCTGGTTCTCTCCCTCAGCCCCAACCACTCCCAGCAGAAGACTGCCCCTCCCTGAGCCTGGTTCTGCTGGAGGTTTCTTCCTGTTAAAAGGGAGTTTTTCCTTCCCACTGTAGCCAAGTGCTTGCTCACAGGGGGTCGTTTTGACCGTTGGGGTTTTACATAATTATTGTATGGCCTTGCCTTACAATATAAAGCGCCTTGGGGCAACTGTTTGTTGTGATTTGGCGCTATATAAAAAATTGATTGATGACAATAAATGTCTTTGAATCTTGAAGCAGTTGGTGGTCATTATGACTTGAGACGTGACTTGAGACTTGCTGATTCATTTTCAGTTTATAAATTCTTTCTCAGATAATTTTCACAGAACATTGGTTATCTCTGCTATGTACAATTTTCACCACTTTTTGGCACTTGGTATCTTCCACAAATGAGAGTGACTGAGGCAGTTTTGTTTGAGATGTAATGAAAAATGTACACCAAAAGGGCTTTTTCAATATTAAAGCAAATGTCCACAAAATCCACAATCCTGATCAGATCTGGATCAGGTTTTGTCAGGCAATAGTGAGTGGCAGTCTGCACCTCACTTTCAAATACAAGAATAATCGGAGCATGTTTGATTTAGGTATAATGTAAAATATACATTCAATGGGGTTTTCAGTGTAAATTTAAATGGCCACAAATTCTGTAATATGGATAAGATCCAGATCAAACATTGTCAGTTGACAAAGGATGCCATAATGCTCTCAAATATGAAATAAATTTGATCTTTTTTGACAGAGTAATAAATTTTTGATTAGCACTGTGCCTCACAGCTAGAAGGTCATGGTTTCAATTATCGCCTGTGGCCTTTCTGTGTGGAGTTTGCATGTTCTCCCTGTGTTTGTGTGGGTTTCCTCTGGGTGCTCCGGTTTCCTCCCACATCCAAAGACATGCGGGTTTGTTATGTGTCGGACGCAGCCCGGAGAACCGACCAGCGTTTGAAGGACCCAGTATAAAATAAGCAGAGCACGGTACAAAGGATAACAGAGTTAATGAACATAACAGTGCTGTGAAAAATATAAAAGTGCGCGGTCTGGCGTGGTGGATTGCGGTGCGCTCCCAGCAGCGCTAACGGTCCGGAGCCAGAACTGGTTCGGACCCAAGGACCCCGCCGACACCCCCCAGGTGGCCGCGACAAACCGAGTCTGTGAAAGAAGGAATCATTATGTGAGTCCACACTCAACACACAGAGAGAACGCTCAAAGGTGCACAAACAGCAAACACTTCCTGGCTTAATTACTAATCAGCTTCCCACCCTGCAGGCATGGAACATCCAGTTCACAAAACTCCACTGCAGTGGAAGCTGATTTAAACGACCAACATACAGCTCAATATAATAAGGTGTGAGGGACACCACATTTACTGACTGTATAATGTTAGTCACAAAATCTAACGTACCTCAGGAAGTGTGCTGACGAGCGTGAGACCTCACCCTCTCCTCTTTCACAGACCATGCATCAAACCTGGACGTTCTCTGCATCCACTGATGATGAGATGGCTCCCGAGACGACGATCTCACCCGTCTGGTCACAAGGTCGAGTCTCTGGCAAATACACACTGTGTACTCCAGTCTTAAATGCCACCATGTTCCAATCCATGTAGATGCACCACAGCTGTGAGTCCTGACGAGCCGCAGGTGATCAGGGTGAGGTCCTGATAAACTCAGCTACACAGCCACTCAGTCCCAAATGCAAGCCACCTGGAAGGAAAAACAAAAGACAGAAACAAAAGGCAGCCAGGCCCCCCAGCCATACAACACGGGTTAGGTGGATTGGAATCTTTAAATTGTCTGCGGGTGTGTCTGTGGGTGTCTGTGTTTGTTTGTCTGTTTGTGGCCCTGCGACAGACTGGCGTCCTGTCCTGGGTGTACCCCCCAACTCTATGACTGCTGTGATAGGCTCCAGCCCCCCGCGACCCTTTATTGGACTAAGCGGTTGAAGATGAGTGTGAGTGAGAGTGTTAAAGATTGTTATGATTTGAGCGACACACACACACACACACATTAACAGTACCCACACGGGACTTGTACAGGAAGCAGGAAAGCAGACACACGCTCACACATACACCAGACAGACACGAACAGGGAGCACACACACACACACACACACACACCACACACACACACACACACACACACACCACACACACCACACACACACACACAACTGACAGATGAGGAAGACAACCCTAACACATAGAAATAAGACCCAGACTGGAAGCACTGGAACACACACATACCATGAAACAAAGCCACATGGGAGACATGAGCATCACACATGAGCGATGCAGAGCATCGCTCATGTGTGAGCGATCTAAACGCACAGACAACAGACTCAGATAGGGACCAGGCTACAGATGCAACTAACAGGGCACCCTCACAACAAAGATAGTGATTTTTCCAATTTTCCTATATTTTGCCTGACTTTGACCTTTGACCTATGACCTTGAAAAATTGAATCAGTTGTTGCCTATCAGGACATGAATCTTTAGTAAAAATTTTATAACAATATATGTTACAGTTGGGAACAGGTTAAGATGTTAGACCCAAATGCAGGGAGCAGTAAAGCAGGCAGGATGAAATAAACAAGAGTTTATTGAACAAAAGAGGCACTGTGCAGTGGGAGACTACAGCAGGCTGGACCACGAGGACTTGACCAACGGGACAGACAGGAT
>NW_022986666.1:0-9774 GCF_902500255.1 Thalassophryne amazonica
TGTGCTTGCGCACCTGTGTGCTCACACATGCGCGCACACACACAAAAACACACACAAAAAAACAAATCCACTGTGCTGTCTGGAGGCTGTTAGCAGGAAGAAAGAAGAAAAGCTGGACTCATTTCTGACATGATTTTTTTTTTCCCTGTACTGAGGATGTACACAGTCAACAAGCCGGTTGCGTGTGTGTGCATGCGCACGCGGGGGACAACGACACAATGATTTGATTGAGCTAACTGACACTGCTTGTAACATACACACAAACACATAAAATCCACTCCGCTGTAAGCCGTCTGGATGCATGAAGACCTGTTCACATGAAACGCTGATGTGATTTTTGGCTGGACTGAGGAACTACACAAAGTCTTTTTTTTTTTATTTTTTTTTATGGAAGTCCGAAGTCAGTGCACAGCATCACTGGACTGCACATCACAGTGGAACACCAAAATGTAAGTCCCTTTTCTGTTTCTGTTTATAAATTAATAAAATATCAAATGACAAGGATCTATTTTAGCCATTATATAAAACAAATAATGTTTTTACATAATTTTAATGGAACGAATATTTAATTCGGTGAAAGCTTCGCCTTGTTGAACGGTATGTTCCAGTTTTCACCTCATCAAATATTCGTACCATTGAACTCAAAAACATTCATTATTTTTATATTGGTAGCGTATAAAGCAATTTTTAGATTTAAAAAAAAAAAGTTATTTTCTTGTGACTTGGACCTACCTCAGAATTGGTGCACAGGCTATGTACCTAATTGTAACAACTGGGTATTTACAGGAAAGGTCATAGTGCCCAAAAGCAGTTTTGGCTTATTACACACACACGCGCACACACACGGTCCACTTTCACCTTTTCAGTTAATATGACTTTTGACTGTCCAACACACTCAAAGATTTATGCTCACTGAGCTCAAGTAGGGACGGCACGGTGGATCAGTCGGTAGCACTGTTACCTAACAACAAGTACATCCTGAGATCGCATCCCGCCTGGTGCTTTCTGCGTTGAGCTTGTATGTTCTGCCCGTGTTTGTGTGTGTTCACTTCAGGTGCCCCGGCTTCTTCCCGCTTCCAAAGACATGCAGGTTAGGATGACTGGTGACTCTAAACTGGCCGTAGGTACGTCTGTCTGTCTGAGACCCAGAGAGTGCTGGAACAAACATGAATGAACAGACACACTATGGGTCATGTCACCGAGCGCTCACAGAGCAGGACTTCGACCACAACACGCTGGAACGACGCCTTAGGTCATGATCAGACCTGAACCTGACAGTCTACGTGCAGAACCCTGATAAAACATCAGCCATCACGGAAGAGAAAGCAGTGTGTTGTTATGTGAATCTGTCTTGGCTATAAGACGAGGTGCGGCCATCACTTCCTAAAAGGGCAGAGAGGAGATTCCCCTTGCTGCTTTTACCCCTTTAAAAGCATTTGTTTGAGTGCTGTGTTCCTGCTGTTCTCAGTGAAAAGTCATTTGTTTGGCCTCTGAGGACCATCAGCAGACTGTGCCGTGCTTCTCTGCTCCAAATGTATTTATTCCCACAGCTGAGATACGGCACAGGCCGGCTCGCAGGCCGCGTTTGTGCCGCTAACGAGCAGAGGAGCCCTGCGCTGAGAGAGAGCAAATCTAATTTTACTTACATGTTGCATAGAGTGATCTGGCTTTGCTATCAGAGCAGACGAGTACGAAAAGTAGCAAAGACAAAGATTTTGATGCCCAATCCTCTAAATTATTTACGTGTGTGTGTGTGTGTGTGTGTGTGGGGAGGACTACCTGAAGCGAACTAACAGTCAAGCTGGCCCAAGTGGAAACAGCCGACTCTTCCAAAAGAAGGCTGAGGGGAAGAAGGAGTCACTGTGGGAACTAATGTGTTGGCAAAAGCTGGACCTCAGAGGTCAACATGGTAACCTGAATGTTGACTCGGGTCCTGAGGCAGGACGGTCGTGCAGCTCCAGCACATGTGGGAGGGATGACTGGGACCTTCCACACTCTAAACCCAGATATTGTTTTAATTTAAACTTTTTAGTAATCATTAATTATTCTTTCGTGTTTTGTAAAAAAAACGTTCTCATTAGTAAATCAAATTAGTTGACTGTACTATCCAATTGAAATTTGGAGTGTAATAATCATGTTAAGCAGAGATGACTTTGTATGTTATGTTTCTGTAAGGGAGGGGAGGGGCCCTCTCGAAATTCTGCCTAGCAACCGAAATTCTGCCTAGCAACCGGTGTGCGCATGCCTAGAGTAAAGACTCCGCGCTGACTTGTGGTGCTCGAAAGTCGTGGATTTTTCAGAGCAACTTGAGCAACGTTATGCTGGAATGGTGAGTGTGTAAAGCAATTTGTTCATAACTTTCTAGTCAAAAGATGGTTCACTGACAACAAATTAAGTGCTGCTTTTTTTTTTTTTTTCCTGTGTCGGTAAATGTCTTGTGTTGCGCTGTGTGAAGTGTTCTCTCGACGCCAATTTAGTCGCACCGACTGTGTGTTTTTGAGAGAAACTTTGAATTAAAAAAAATGGAATATAAGGCTTCAAATTAGCTATTCGTTGATAACTTTCTGGAAACTATTTTAGCCCAAAGGCCGGTCCCGTGACAAGAAGTTCGCTAACTGAAATTAGCTTGTGTGCTAATTAGCACGTGTGTTTGGTTGTAGCTAACTAGCTAAAGTTTGTTCAGTATGTAACTTAGTAAACATTTCAAACGATAAGGGTGATGGTGTCCTTTGTAATGTTTAGCAGAGCTTAATTTTACACACTGGAGTTAATGTTTCTGCAGCTCCATTTCTCAGCTAAATATTTTCCTATGTTCTGTTTTTACAGGTTCTTGTGAAGATGCAGTGGCAGTGTAAGTATTGTGAGTTTATATGTGAGAAAAGGGGTTACCTATTAAAACATTACAGGTTAAAACATGCAAGCTACAGCAGAACTGTACCGTTTCCTTGCTTACACCAACAATGTTTCTGCACATTTAACTCCATCAATGCACTTAAGGTCCACTTATCTAAGATTCACCAGACAGCCAAGAATGCTCAACTGTGTGAAACTGCCCATGTAACCTTTCACTGTCAGTTATGTGATTTTTCAGCACCCTGTACTGAAGCAGTTTTTTTCACTCACCTGCATAGTACACATTTAAAAGTTAATCACAGAGTCCAGTGTCCATATACAGGCTGTAACTTTCACACTAATGTGTACTCCACATTTAATGCACATAAAAGTAAAGAGCACAGGACAGAGAATTGGAGGATGTTCAAGCCAACAATAGTCTCTGGTGTTAATACTAATGAAATGACCCTTGAAGAACATGTGCCTCCAGATGACACCCCTGATTTAGAGGAGAGTGAGGATTCCAGCAGTGAAGAGCTTCATGATCTAGGAGAACAGTTGGAGCACAATCTGGCAGCTCTTTTTTAAAGATGCAAACAGTCCTTCATATTCCAGAGTGTTCTGTACAAGAAATCATACAACAGGTTTTACAGATGTGTGAACTCTCCCAGCCACTGCTGCATAATTCTGTCAAGGATATTCTAAAACAACATACAAATGTAGATGATTCCGTTGTGAGACAGTTAGTTAAAGCTGCTTCAGAGAGCAATATCATAAGGAGATTTTGTGGCAAGAATGGCTCCTTATCAACCACTAAAAAGAGAGCAGCATATGTCAGGAAGAACTTCACAGTCGTTATGACAGTGGAGTACATTATTGATAGAGAAAAAGAAGCTAGTGTTGTATATGTTCCTTTACATGCAATGCTACAGAAAATGTTGAACAGGGATGATATTTTAGACAAAGTTCTTCCAGTACAAAAGCATGTGCCACATGAGTACAGTACATACAGAGATGGTACATACTGTAAAGAAAATGACCTCCTTAAAGGTGAGGAGTTCAAAATCACTGTTGGACTTTACACAGATGACTTTGAAGTGTCCAATCCTTTAGGAACATGTGTATTGGGTGATAGCTAATGTGCCATCAAAATACAGGTCCACACTCCACTCCATTCAGCTTGCTCTTTTGTGTAAAGCAACTGATGTAAAAGAATATGGCTATGCCAGAATTCTCCATCCTCTCATACAAGATCTGGTCTCTTTGGAGCAACATGGTGTATATGTTGAGAAGTTGGGAGAATGTGTCAAAGGCACCGTGTTATATGTGGCTGCTGTTAACTTGGCCGCTCATTCACTTGCAGGATTCTTCGAGAATTTCACAGTGGACAGATTCTGCAGATTCTGCATGGTGATGAGGAAAGAGATCCAAGAGAAGGAGGTACGTTCAGACACCTTTGAACCCAGAACTAGAGACACACACACAACCGGCAGGTGCAGGAGGTACGGCAGGATCCCACTGTGGCTAAAGAGTATGGTGTGAAAGGAGTATGTGTATTGACTGACAGTCTGGAATACTTTCATGTTGTTCGTGGTTATCCCCCTGACATCCTGCATGACCTTTTGGAAGGCATTGTTCCTGTTGAGTTATCACTCTGCATTTCAGACCTGATTTCTAAGAAGTATTTCACTTTAGAAACACTGAACCACACTATCAAGTCTTTTGCATATGCCTTTAATGACAAAACTGACCAGCCTCAGCCTATTTCCCGTGGCTTTTCTACCAAAGGAACCATAGGAGGAAATGGCCATGAGAACTGGGCATTACTCAGATTGCTCCCACTTCTCATAGGCCATAAAGTACCTGAAGGAGACAATGCATGGAACATTCTGATGCTCCTTAAAGACATTGTTGAGTTGGCTGTAGCAACAAGGCACACTGAAGAGTCAATACATTTTCTTGACTGCAAAGTGTCAGAACACAGAGAACTGTTGCAAAGTACATTCCCTGATTTCAGCCTACGTCCAAAACATCACTTCATTGAACATTATCCTCAACTGATTAAGGCATTTGTCCCACTTTCAGATGTCTGGACAGTGCGCTTTGAGGGAAAGCACAAATTTTTCAAACGGGTTATTCGTAATGCTCACAACTTCACAAATGTAGCTCTTACACTGGCTGTAAAGCATCAGAAATTGACGCCTTACTATATGGACACAAGTTCATTTTTCAAACCCTCAACTGAAATGGACAAGGTGTCTACAGCATTGATCAAATCTTACCCTGAGAATGTCCAACAAGTTTTCTGCCAGAAAGTTCCTCAGCTTGCAACTGTTCTTGTTGCATCATCAGTCTCTGTAGATGGAATTAGATATTGCACTGATATGATAGTTTCTGTCAGTTCATGCTCAGGCCTCCCTGAATTTAG
The DNA here is from genome assembly GCF_902500255.1 of Thalassophryne amazonica. Classification (NCBI taxonomy): domain Eukaryota; kingdom Metazoa; phylum Chordata; class Actinopteri; order Batrachoidiformes; family Batrachoididae; genus Thalassophryne; species Thalassophryne amazonica. Next base: position 5,261 of record NW_022986666.1, read on the forward strand.
GCAGTTCAAACAGATTGTGGCAATTAACACAGAGATCTTGTTTGTCTGCAACATGATGACGGCATGGTACCACAAGCATCTCCGATCTTTTGAACTCTGTGAGGGCACTAACCCCTCTCTTTGTGTCGTGCAACTAAAAGAGCTGAATGATTTTTCCCTCTTCCAGCATACAGATTTGGAGACAATTTAATAGTGACACTCAAGCATTATATTCAGTGTTAAAAAGGCACAAGGAGGATCGCTTTAATCAATCCAAGTAACATGGCTCTCTCATTTTGCAGCTTTTTTTCACCAATGTACTCAGCTGTTTCATGATTATGCATTGCACTTGTCACACAAAGTTTTATTGTAACTAACTTTCCTCTAATAGTAAACGTAATATATGTACTTATATTCCTAATGAGCTACTTATTTCTATTCCCTAGATGATGGCACACCAGAAGTTGACCTTAAGGGTCATTCTCACAGAGGCAGATATAAGAAAGGTCATCCTGAATATGAGGCCTGCTACAGTGGAGGATTTGATAAGCAAGCTGAAAGAATCACTGGGACTTGATTACAACTTCAATCTCCAATACAAGGATCCTGAATTCAATGGTGAACTATGCAATCTGACAGATATTGAAGACCCTCCAGAAAAACCAACAGTCAAAGTCATCCCTGTACTTAAGCTGGTGCCTGTGTTAACATCTGATGAAATCTTGAGTGATACACTCAGTGCAGCAGATACGGAGATCCTATCACATTCATCTCAGGAGATGAATTTATCTCAGGAGCCACAGACACAGTGGCCAGAGTTTTTTGATATCCCAACCTTTTCTGTTGATGTAGAATATAGACTTAGGCAAGCAGATCTGCTGTGTCTTAGGGATGGAACACTCCTGAAAATATCAAAAGAGCTTAAATACGAGATCCTTGAAAAATTGCCAGAGAGCATGTATAGCTACACACCATACCCAAATAATGCTCAATTTGAAAGTGTTGCACTAGCACTGATAAGTAAGCACCCCTCTCTCCAGGAACAAGGCTCCACCAGTCACTGCAGTGGTTGGAAAAATAGTCTAAAATATAAAATGGCTAATTACAGAACAAAGCGTAGGAGGTCAGGATGCCTTGATGTCGCCGTAAATGCCGGTAAACGGGGACGGCATTCAGGAGAAGACCAACCAGTTAACAAGAATATCAAGAAGGCAAAGAAAGGTGAACTCAACTATTTGCCCAACTTTCCAGAGGGATTTGATCAGGCAGCCCTTGAGGGTGCCCATAAGGACCTTGTTAATGAAATGCAGAAGAGAACACCAAATGGACCAGTTGTGAAACAGAAGATGGACCTGACATTTGCTTTGAGAAGAAAAGAGGTGGTGGAGTCTGAACCTGCCATAAGCCAGATGATGGAACGCTGGCCTGCTCTTTTCACAGAAGCTCAGGTACGATGAAGATATAATGCATTCTAGCTTTTTTTGTTGTTTGATGTCTGTGCACATCCATTTGTCATCTTTTATTAATTTATTCCACTGCCCATTTGTGTTTTTCAGGTTTACATGAAGTTCAACAGGATTGTGGGCAAGGACCTCAAGAAAGAATTCTATGAAGGCATTGATCGACATAGTCAACGTCTTATCGAGATATTTCGAGCAAAGAGAGGGAGCGCTGGGAAGATGTTGACACAGCTTTCACAACAGACCAAGGTTAGTCTATACCCATAATGCACTTGCATCGTTTTTCCACAGCCTATGTATGACAACGTTATGTCACAAAACTGCTACTGTATTAGTTTTGCAATACAATTAGTATTGGTTTTTGTTGGTTCAGCTCTCTTGTAGACCAGTGGTGTCCAAAGTATTCCAGAAAGGGCCAAGAGGGTGCAGGTTTTCTTTGCAGCCACTGATTCCAACAGGTGATTTCAGTGATTAACATCACTTTAAGCAGATAGGATGAGTTCATCGGTGAAAACACCTGCTGGAGTCAGTGGCTGGCCATTTCTTGTCATTCTACCAAGGTAACTTGTGTTGTCTTTTACTCTCCAAAAGTCTACAGAGCCAACAGCTGTTCGGACACTGGTGCTCAGAGGACTTCCTGTTATCCTTGGTGACAACCCCGCAGACTTCTACAAAGCAGTCTTTGTAAGTAATGCCATATTGTCTCAAAGAGCATCTTAAAGGACCAGGGGCCTCATTTAGAAAGACTTGTGTGGATTTCCTACTAAAACATGGCATACACCAAAACCCAAAACTGGCGTAAGCACAAAAATTATCCAGATTTATTATATGGCTGCGACGTCATGTGCACTCTGACTGGATGACAACCAGTCTGATATTTTCCCATCTTGGACCGATTACCATGGTAACGGTCCAAAATGCGTAATTCTTGGAGACCGGCCATCACCTCGGAGGTGAGCTGAGATGAGCCGCTGCTCAGCTTGAAAGCTCTGAAGTTCACCTAGACAAAAAAAGGACTTCACCTCTGCTTCAATTACGCTCTGTCTGCAGCTTTTATATTCAGGCATATATATATATATACACACACACACACACACCACAGACAGAGTCCTGGCAGGCCCAGTCCTGGCTGATTGGTGACCTCATGCTGGAATGCACCTGTTGTCAGGAACCCCAGCATGGTCAACACCTTTGTGGGCACGGCTCTGCACCGATGGCAGTGCTACGCGCAACTATAGTAACCCTGTACTTGGTAATCAAAATCGGCTTATGAGCCAGTTATCATTTACAAGTACATTCTTGCGTTACCTGAATACACGCTCACGTCAGATTGCACCATTCGCAAGGTCCTCTAACATGCTAATGCAGCCACTGTAAGTGCCATTTTACCCATCACTTTGCGCATGTTTTTATATCCACCCATATAATGGCAAACACGTAGGTGTGTTAAATGTTCATCAGTGTCTCTGATGTGCACATCACTCTGATGACTTCTTGTTTTCACACTATTAACGGTTCCCAGCATCACCTACGTGTCAGCAGTGGAACAACAGCTGTAGAAACATGCGTAGGCCAGCCACGATTTTTGCGTGACGCACCGCACATTTCCATGGTCATTTCCCTTTTGATACATCTGAACGTGAGCATACAGATGGCCGTACGCACGCTTTGTACATGAGACCTCTGGACTGCATAGTATTGAATTTTCACCATGATTTTATAGTTCCTTTCTTTGTTAAACCCTGTGAACATAGTTTTTATACAATTCAAGAATAAGATATGGTTCCACTTATCACTTGTACAATCTGTCCATCTGGTTAGTGTCTGTGTGATTTGTTGAGGTTTCCAGTCTGCCATGATCTCCCGTCTCCCAGCACCCTCATACAGTTAAAAATGTACACTTGGTAACCTTAATAACAGCTCTTTCCAACCTTGCTGGGTGATGTGTTTACCACTCTAGCATGCTATTGGATTATATTGCTTGATACTGTTGATTAATAAATGAGAAATGTGATTGTGTTCTCATGTTGATATTGCTTCTTAAGGATACTGATGATGGTGACTCATACCGCCAACTTGACATTGGGATCCTCCTCATTGAGCATAAAGGTGCTGTGCTCTCATCTTCCCTGCATCTCAGTACAGCCTCATTAAAGATTGTCATTGAGGGAGAAGTTGTGATGAACAACATTCAAGACCTGCCAAAAGCTATGTGCATCCTGTTTGGACTTGCGTATGCACTGCATCTCAACTACCCAAAGTCAATGAAGCTCACATTCCAGTTCATCCAACAGGTACTTCTTGGATTGGGCCACAGCGAACTGAAACCCAAGTTACAAACATTGACAAACCAGCTTACAATGTAAAGAAAAGCTATGGTGAGTCTACTGTGAGAAGTTATGGCTGCTGTGTTTTGTTTTTGTTTGTTTCCAAGGCACAACATTGTGGCCGTGTTCAGTGTGAATGTATAAGTCATATAATAGGTATATAAAGTGGCACATAGTATAACTGAATTTCTTTTGTTGTTCCCAAGGCGCAACATGTAGCCGCGTTCAGTGTGAGTGTATAGGTCAGTATAAAGTGGCAAGTAATATAACTATTGATTTTGTTTCCAAAGTGCACCATGTGTCTGTGTTCAGTGTGTGCGTATAGATCAGTATATAAATGACATAATTGAATAGATTTTACTTAATTTTTTTTTTGTTTAGGTTTAATATATTCAGTACTTTTTAATCAAAATTGTGTAACTTAAAATCTATTCAATAATATTATGTGTCACTTTGTTGCCACACTTTTATTTTATAGATCAGTATTTAAAGTGACACATAATATAATTGAATACATTTTACTTATTTTATTATATTTTTATGTTTAATCTATTTAATACTTTTTAATCAAAACTGTAGAACTTAAAATCTATTCAGTGATATGTGTCACTTTATTGCCACTTATTTTATTTATTTGCTGTGTTATTTTTGAGTAAACATTTGCCAGTTATTTTTTTTACAGTGCAGTTTCAGAGCATGTCATTGATTTTTTTTTTCTCTCTCTCTCTTCTGCTCACAATATGGCATG
>NW_022986667.1:0-5438 GCF_902500255.1 Thalassophryne amazonica
AAGGCAGCTGTGGAATGTATAACTCCCCCACGAGAAGATGTAGGCCCAGTACATTATTGACGTAACCGCTTTGGTTAAATCCTACAATCTTAGAGGGGATGAAGTTCAACAAGTCATAATGGCAACTGTGACAAAGGATTGGGCTGATGTAAAAGGAGATTGGGATCCTGCAGAGGCAGACCACACTCCATTAGCCCATGATAGTCAGGAATTGGAAGATCGATTGGCCGCACTATTGCTGAGAATTAAGCAGAAATACCAGCAGAAGTCAAATTACACAGAAATAAATCGCACAAAACAGAAAGATGATGAACCATTCGAAGACTATCGACATCGAATGGAAAAAGTTTTTAAAGTGCACAGTGGTCTTCTACCACTGAAAAATGATAGCGTGTATGAACACCAATTGAAAAATGCACTCCATGCCAACTCCAGATCAGATATCCGAGCATGGGTAGACAAACACATAACGCTCCCAACAGCTGGGTTACAAGAGTATATAGACCACGCCATACACGCAGAAAGAAATCTGAAAACAAAAAAGGCAGCCCGCTACTGTATATACAAATTTGGCCCAGGCCTGGCAGTACTCTTTGGATCTGTCGGAGTTGAGACAAACTGAACAATTATTGGAGGAAGGTCTGATGACCTGTGAAAACAGAGAACACGTAGTAATGATGTCACCTAAAGATCTACACATAACTATGCTATTCACTCCACGAAAGGATGAAAGGTATGGAGCAGGATTTCTGAAAATTCCATCAGAATTACAGACAGTAGCACACCTATACACAGACAGAAAAACCACCTCTGTGTGTAGTGTAGTGCTGACCCAAAGTGCAGACAAATGGTACAGAGGAAAACCTGAGGCTGTGCCGCATATTTCACTGATAAGGGCAGACACTCAGTCCTGGAAGGACCTTGGAGGAATTGTTAAAATAGCTGAGGAAGCAACTGATTGGCATGAAGCAGATGCAATGTCGGTGTGGGATTTCAGTCCATCCACAGGCTTGTATCGGAAATACAAGTTTGTAAGTGCTTGGACGACACCGGTGATACATGAAGTAGATCTGGATGACTGAAATTTAACAACATCTGTGTTGTTGACACAGGAAGATGAGACTTTATTGGCCAAACTGCCTCCTCATCTCTGGGTGAATGCACCCACAGATGTAGGACTGTTGAAAAATATTCCGCCAGTCAAAATTAAGCCACGATCTGATTGGAGACCACGGATCAAACAATATCCATTAAAACCTGAAGCAGAAAAAGGAAATGATGACTTTTCTAGGTATCTGTAATTATTGCAGAGCCTGGATTCCATGTTATGCAAAGATGGTGCAGAAATTGCAGGATTTAATACACTCTATACCAATGGATATGACTGACAAAATACAGTGGAATAAAAGAAGCTGAAGAACGGTTTACAGCTCTTAAACAAGAACTTGTGAGTTCCACAGTATTATCTCTGCCCAATTATGCCAAGCCATTCACTCTCATGGTGGACACAAAACGGGGATTCATGTGTGCAGTCTTGCTACAACAACATGGTAATAAAAATAAACCAGTTGGCTATTATTTCAAACGTTTGGATACATTCTTATCGCCTGCTAGACAGATAGCTTATACAGCAATGCTATTGTCTCAGCCACATATTACCATTGAAAGATGCAACACCTTGAATCCCGCCACGCTCCTACCTGCTCAGACAGACAATGAACCATTAATAGATTCTGACCTTTTATTGGATATGCAAAAACAGACACCAGCGCAGGAACGACATTTGTGGTTGAAAAATGGGGCAACCCCAAATCCCAAAGGACTTTATTGTATACATAACAAACCCATCCTACCCAAAAGCTTATTCAAAGCAGCTGCAATTGCGACACATGGGTGTGTCGACAGGGGGGATGGTATATATGGTAGACCAATACTTTACTACCTATGGATTTAATTTATACTCAAAAAATTTTTGTAAAGCCTGTGTTACCTGATTGAAACACAACCCACAGGGAAGTATAAGACCCCGGAGAGGGCAATTCCCAAAACCACAGTATCCTTTTCAAATTGTTCATATGGACTTTATTGAACTAAATCGATGTGGACCTTATCAATACTGTCTAGTATTAATTGATGCCTTTTCAAAATGGGTAGAAATTGTTCCATCACAAAAAGCAGATGCTTTAACAGTAGCAAAAGCACTGTGTAAGACAATTATTCCATATTATGGAATACCAGAGACATTGTACAGTGATAATGGAACACATTTTGTAAATGAAGTTGTACAAAGAGTAGCAGAACACATGAAAATTAAGTTAAAACATCATTGTGCTTACCACCCACAAAGTGCAGGATTAGTGGAAAGGACAAAGGGCACAATAAAAGTAAGATTAAGGAAATGTATAGAAGAGACAAAACGAACCTGGAATGAATGTTTGGACCTAGTAAAATTGTATATGAGAATAACACCAACACCATCAGGTTTAACACCATATCGTCTACCAATTTTTGACATGGATACTAAAACAGCAGATGAGGAACAAACATTAGCAGATTTTATGAAAAAGACATTAACACAGAAAGAGATAACTTAAACACATTTACTTGCCGAATAATTTTGATCTTCCACAGGACGGCCTTCCAGTAGTCCAGCCAGGAGACTGGGTGTTCATCAGAGTGATTAAGAGGAAGAACTGGTCCAGTCCTCGTTGGGAAGGTCCATACCAAGTGCTGTTAACAACACCAACTGCAGTAAAGATAGCGGAGAGATCAACGTGGATACATCTAAGTCACTGTAAGATACAGCGTGTGTTGGCTGCCTCCACAGTGTAAGGGGAAGTCGGCTACAAAGGGAGTCTATTTAATTAGCAATAGATTGTCTCAATGCCAGTGAAGCAGGGAGATCCTTGCACTATTAGGTGAGGTTGGTTAACAACACTGTATCCTAGCAATCATGACTGGAACTACAGCAGACCCCAGAGCGGCGTGCTCAGCGCCGCCGCTGCCGGACTGTTGGTAGGGCAGCGGTTGCGTTGTGATCTTAGTGTGTTTCGTGCTCCTCGGATTCCTGGCCTGGTGGTTGACCCAAGAATTGCAGCTACTGTGGAACCGAGCCAGAGAACCAAGCAAGCAACATCAGAAGAGGGTTTATCATAATGTGAATGAGGACAGATGGACACCCTCATATATACCATACTAATATGTGGGTACAGATATGTTCCATTTATTGGCTATGGAATTACGTTACTAATTGTTATGTTTGTTCGCAAATGCCTATATCCTCAACACACCCAGCTCTGACGGCCTAAACCGTACCCTGCTAGGGTGCAGATGTCTTATCATCCGGATGCATAATCAACTGTATTTCGGGGACAACAGTCTTCAGCAATCTGACAAGACGTAACACCACTTGCCGCAGTGCAACCACTTATATGATAGGGATTTCACAGAGGACGTACAAGCGTGCCCAAGTGCTGACTCCACTTTGACTAGACTGAAGGGAAATGCAAAAAATATCATCACGTTAAATTGTCATCACAACGGGCCATTCCCTATTTGCTTTTACGGGACAGGGAATAAACTGTAGGTAAAATTAAGAAACGTCTGTGTACCCAAACGATGTTTTATCAAATAATTTAAGCCTAACCAAAACATAATATGTGGATGGTACTTATCTTCATCACATTGGACGGGGATGTAATTATACAGGCTCCTGTCCATTGGGGAACGGATGAAGCATGTGCTTATGTTAGTAAGTTTTTGCTACCACCTGTAAATGGTACTCACAACGTATGATGCCCTCTATTGGCTTTGTGGTTCAAGACCTGTACATGAGTCTCCCACCAAATTGGGGTGGTGTGTGTGCACCTACCCAGGTGACTGACCATACATATGTGGTAGTGCCAAGGACCTCCACAGAGAAGAATGGCAGCACCAGACGGAGGAGATTGATATACCCAGATGTGTTACCACATGATCACATGTGGGGCTCGGATGTACCAAAGGACCAAAAATTGTGGTCTGTAGGAGATAAAATAGCACATTCATTGTTCCCCTGGATAGGAGTGGTAAAAAATTCATTAATGATTGAAACTCTGAATTATCGATTGGGTCTGTTCATGAATGTAACTGAGAAAATAGTAGCAGCTCAAAACACTGAAATAGATGCTTTACGTACCATGGTGATGCAAAATCGCATGGTTTTAGACTTGCTTACTGGTTCACAGGGAGGAGTTTGTGTTCTGCTGAACACAACATGCTGTACTTTCATCCCAGACTCCATTCATTCAGTGGATGTGCAGGACGCATTGGAAGAGCTGAATAAACTTCGTGATGCAATGCATAAAGACACCCTAGCCGTGAACCGGTGGAATCCCTGGTCCTGGTTGACTTCAGGACCATGGTGGCAGTTACTATTGAAAATGGTGACACCAGTTATTATAGTCCTAATTCTGATTGGACTTTGCATGTGTTGTGTGATCCCTTATATCAAAACAATGGTTGGCAAAATGGTGTCAAATACATTTGTACAGTGTAATCTGGCTTTCCAACAAACTATGCCAAAATATCAAGCATTGAAACAGTCAGACCTTAGTGGAGAAAACTATAATGACTGTGTTAAGAATTATGATGATATTGAAAAGCTCACAACTCCAGTTCAAGCTTGAACTGTTGACGTGATGAGTTAACACACTCTTAGCCTATGAAGCTTTAGCTGAAAATGTAATAAGACAAGTGGTGTAGTCGAATAATACAGATAAACGGTTCATTTATAGCAGTCAGCCAAAGTGACGTGTGGTGGTGGTGTGGAGATAATAGAATTTTTGACAGATTGCCTAGGAATGTGTCAGGCTACTGTGCTTTAGTGTCCCTACTCATCCCAGTAAAAGCCATTCCCATTTTAGCCAAGGACTTGTTGACGCACCTAAAGTCTGTGGTGCCTGAAAATTGGCATAGAGTAAAAAGAGATTGGAAAGGAGAGGGAGATCCAACATATATTGACGCAATAGGAGTCCCCAGAGGAGTGCCTGAGTACAAACTGGCTGATCAGATAGCAGCTGGATTTGAATCCTCCATCTGTTGGTGGTGTTCAATTAATAAGAACGTAGACAGAATAAACTACATCCACTACAACGTGCAGAAATTGGGAAATTGGACAGAGGAAGGTCTTAAAGCGGTACATTCCCAACTGGCAGCCACCTCACTGATGGCCTTCCAGAACCGCATAGCACTGGACATGCTGCTCACTGAGAAAGGAGGAGTCTGTGCAATGTTTGGAGAACAGTGTTGCACATTCATACCGAACAACACAGCAGCCGATGGAAGCCTGACCCAGGCCACTGAGGGCCTGCGGACACTGAACAAGAAGATGAAGGATCACAGCGGCGTTAATGCCGAATTCTGGGACTCGTGGCTGGACGTGTTTGGGAAGTATCGCA
>NW_022986668.1:0-5155 GCF_902500255.1 Thalassophryne amazonica
GTTCAGACTATTGTTCAATATTAAGTCAGCAGAGAAATTACCTCTCTAGTGGCTGATTTCTTGGCGGGGAGGTGGAGTTGTAGTCTGGCCTTTATGGTGGTGGTGATGAACTGTGGATGAGTGACAGCTGGTGCTGATGATGAGTGACAGCTGTCACTCCCGGTTGCTCCGACGCCCTCGTGCTTGAAGCCCGCACTTCAAGCAGGGCGCCATCTGGTGGTGGTGGGCCAGCAGTACCTCCTCTTCAGCGGCCCACAACAGGACCCCCCCCTCAACGGGCGCCTCCTGGCGCCCGACCAGGCTTGTCCGGGTGACAGGTGTAGAAGTCGTCCAGGAGGCCCGGGTCCAAGCCCGGCTCCTGGGTGAAGAGGAGCTTCACCCAGGAGTGCTCTTCGGGTCCATAACCCTCCCAGTCCACCAGATACTGAAACCCCCGGCCCTTTCGACGGACGTCCAGGAGCCTGCGCACGGTCCAGGCAGGCTCTCCATCTATGATCCGGGCAGGAGGCGGCGCCGGACGGGGGTGCAGAGAGTTGATGTGTGGTAGGGTTTGATTCGTGAAACATGGAACACTGGGAATCCGCAGTGAAGCTGGTAGCTTCAGCTTCATTGTGGCCGGACTGAGGACTTTAAGTATGGAAAATGGTCCAATGAACCTGTCCTTTAGTTTTTGGGATTCTACCTGTAGTGGAATGTCCTTCGTGGATAGCCAAACCGCCTGCCCGGGCTGATACGTAGGGGCCGGGGCACGCTGGTGGTCTGCATGGGCCTTAGCCCTCGTCCGGGCCTTGAGCAGGGCAGAGCGGGCGGTACGCCACACCCGACAGCACCTCCTCAGATGGGCCTGGACCGAGGGCCCCCGACCTCTCCCTGCTAGCAGGAACAATGGGGGCTGGTACCCCAAACACACCTCAAACGGGGAGAGGCCGGTAGCCGATGATACCTGGCTATTATGAGCGTACTCGATCCAGGCCAGATGGTCACTCCAGGTCGTCGGGTGCGTGGAGGTCACGCAGCGGAGGGCCTGCTCCAGTTCCTGATTCGTCCGCTCTGCCTGCCCGTACGTCTGGGGATGGTACCCGGACGAGAGACCTACGGTGGCCCCCAGTTCCCTGCAGAAGCTCCTCCAGACCTGGGAGGAGAACTGAGGACCACGATCCGAGACAATGTCCGATGGAATCCCATGCAGACGCACGACGTGGTGGACCAGGAGGTCTGCAGTCTCCTGGGCTGTCGGGAGCTTCGGGAGGGCCACGAAGTGGGCCGCCTTGGAGAACCGGTCCACTATCGTGAGGATGGTGGTCTTGCCCTGGGACGGCGGGAGGCCCGTGACGAAGTCCAGGCCGATGTGAGACCAGGGGCGATGAGGCACGGGCAAAGGCTGGAGGAGGCCCTGGGTCTTTTGATGGTCCGCTTGCCCCTGGCGCAGGTGGTGCAGGCCTGGACGTACTCCCGGATGTCGGCTTCCAGAGACGCCCACCAGAAGCGCTGCCGGACAACTGCCACAGTTCTTCGCACCCCTGGGTGGCAGGAGAGCTTGGAACCGTGACAGAAGTCCAGGACGGCAGCTCTTGCTTCTGGTGGGACGTATAGTCTGTTCTTTGGGCCGGTCACCGGGTCCGGGTTCCTTGTCAGGGCCTCCTGGACGGTCTTCTCCACGTCCCAGGTGAGGGTGGCCACGACAGTGGACTCGGGGATGATGGTTTCGGTTGGGTCTGACAGCTCGGTCCTGACCTCCTCTTCGTGCACCCGGGACAGGGCGTCAGATCGTTGGTTCTTTGTCCCGGGGCGGTATGTGATCCGAAAGTCAAAACGCCTGAAGAACAGTGACCAGCGGGCTTGCCTGGGGTTCAGACGCTTGGCGGTCCGAATGTACTCCAGGTTCCGATGGTCAGTGAAAACTGTGAACGGTACGGAAGCTCCCTCCAACAGGTGTCTCCACTTCTCCAGAGCCTCCTTCACCGCAAGAAGTTCCCGATTGCCAACGTCATAATTCTTTCAGCCGGGTCAACCTGCGGGAAAAATAGGCACATGGGTAGAGAACCTTGTCGGACTCCCTGCTCTGGGACAGCACTGCTCCTATCCCTGAGGTCAGTATAACTGGCGACTTGGATCGGCTGCACCAGAACTGGTGCAGTCGGAACCGGCGTTTCAACTCCTAAACACGGCTTCGCACTGATCCGACCAGGTGAAGGGGACTTTTGTGGAGGTCAGAGGGGCTGTCAGGGGACTAACCACCGACTAGTAGCCCTTGATGAACCTCCGGTAAAAATTAGCAAAACCGAGGAACCCCCAGGAAGGACAAAGAGTACGGTGGGAAACGCGCACTTCTCCGCCTTCACAAACAGCCGGTTCTCCAGCAACCGCTGCATGACCTGATGTACATGTGTACATGAGTCTCAGGATCCGGGGAAAAGATGAGTATATCGTCCAGATATACGAAGACAAACCGATGCAGGAAGTCCCGCAAGACATCGTTTACCAAAGCTTGGAACGTCGCGGGGGCGTTAGTGAGGCCGAACGGCATGAACCAGGTACTCAAAGTGACCTAATGGGGTGTTAAATGCCGTCTTCCATTCGTCCTCCCTTCCGGATCGAACCAGGTTGTACGCATTCCTAAGATCCAGTTTTGTGAATATTTGGGCTCCATGCAGGGGCGTGAACACTGAATCTAACAGGGGCAGAGGGTATCGGTTGCGAACCGTAATTTCGTTCAGCCCCCTGTAATCAATGCATGGACGGAGTCCGCCGTCTTTCTTGCCCACAAAAAAGAAACCAGCACCCATCGGGAGGTGGAATTCCGGATCAGCCCGGCAGCTAATGAGTCCCAGATGTAGGTCTCCATTGATTCTCGCTCAGGACGTGAGAGGTTGTACAGCCTGCTGGATGGGTACTCAACGCCCGGGGATCAAATCAATGGCACAATCGTACGGACGGTGCGCGGGAAGGGTGAGCGCCAGATCTTTGCTGAAAACGTCAGCAAGATCGTGGTACTCACTTGGCACCACCGTCAGATTGGGGGGGACTTTAACCTCCTCACTAGCTGTCACACCAGGCGGACCGAGGATCCGAGACATTCCCGGTGGCAGGTTTCGCTCCACTGAGCCACAACCCCATACGGCGAATCATCCGGGGATTGTTTATCATCCAAGGATAACCCAATATCACACGAGAGGTAGAAGGTGTTACATAAAACACAATCTCCTCCCTGTGATTACCAGACACCACCAATGTCACTGGGCTGTGTCTGGTGTGTGATTAATGGAAGAAGGGTGCCATCTAGTGCCCGTACCTTCAAAGGTGAAGGTAGAGCCACTAGAGGGAGCCCGACTTCCCTTGCGCATCTGCTGTCCAGCAGATTCCCCTCCGACCCCGTGTCCACCAGTGCTGGGGCGTGAAGGGTTTAGATCCCCACTCAGGATCGTGACTGGGATGTGTGCAGATTTTCGGGGGTCCTCCCCACGTGGGTATTGTGACCCACCCTTAGCACAGTCTCTAAGGACAGAGTGCTGCGGTATTGACCGTTGGGGCATTTTTCTGTGTGTGCTCGGTTGAGCTGCAGAGAAAACACTCCCCACGGACCAGCCTCTTTTGTCTCTGATCTGATCGCCTTTTGGCCCTGCTCGTTTCCATAGCAACGTCAACAGGGGGAGCTGTCGTCACGTGGAGTGCCCTGGCTGTGGAGCGTGGGGAAGACGGCTCCTTTCGGACCCGGTAGGAAGAGGGATGGCTTGTGCCTGACCACGCCCTTCGTCTCGCTCCCGTCGGTGTTCTGTTAATCAGTTGTCTAACCGTATAACCAGGTTCGATAAGCCCGTCTAAATCAAGCGGCTCGTCCTTCGCCACCAGGTGCTCCTTAAGGACCAGAGACAGTCCGTTTACAAAGGCGGCGCGGAGCGCACAGCATTCCTGCCAGTTCGCGCTGCCGCAATGCGGAAGTCGACTGCATACTTAGCTGCACTCCGACACCCCTGCCTGATTGACAGCAGCAAGTTCGAAGCAGATTCGCCTCTATTGGGATGATCAAAAATCTGCTTGAACTCCCTCACAAACCCAGTATACGTCGTTAGGAGCCCGTGAATTCTGCTCCCAGAGTGCCGTAGCCCAGGCGCGTGCCTCTCCTCGAAGCAGATTTATTACGTAAGCCACCCGGCTAGCGTCTGACGTGTACATGACGGACGCTGTGAAAAGACGAGTGAGCACTGCATTAATAAGTCCGCGCACGTCTCGACACAACCTCTGTACGGCTCCGGAGGGCTTATGTATGCTTCAGGGGACGGTGGGGGGGTTTGTTGAACGACCAGCGGAATGTCTGTTTCAGGCCTCCGGTCAGCAGGGGGAGGTGCTGCAGCAGCGCCCTGAGCCTGTGCTTCCACCTGGGCGGTGAGAGCCTCCATCCTCCGATTGAGAATCACATTCTGCTCGGTGACTAAGTCCAGCCGAGCAGTGAAAGCAGTTAAGATTTGCTGCAGCTCACCTAACACGCCTCCTGCTGACGCCTGTGCACCTCGCTCTTCCATTGGCTGTTCAAGCGATGGTTGACCCCCTCGGGATCCATGACGCTGGCCGAGAAATCCTGTTGTGAAGGTGTAGGAACACGGACCCACAACAGGGGGCGTTAAATGAACGGACAATGGATAAGCCAAACAGTAACAATTTAATGTTGTGAAGTGCACAACGGAATACAGACAAACAGTTTTGGTACCACAGACAGTTATATGTAGTGTGACGTGTGGGCAGGCTTGAGGATAGGAGACGTCCGGGTATTGATGAGTGTGAGTTTGCACACTCAGTAATCCCACAGTCTGTGTTCTTTTGGGAGGGAGCATCTCCACCTCCAATCACACATTCGTGCAGCTCCTGTCTAACCACTTATCTGGTTGGAGTGTGAAGCGAAGCCGTCGCTGATCACACCAAACGCCAATCCCACAGATAAGGCAAACACCACAGGAAAACGGCTGCAAAAGAGTTCAGACTATTGTTCAGTATTAAGTCAGCAGAGAAATTACCTCTCTAGTGGCTGATTTCTCGGCAGGGAGGTGGAGTTGTAGTCCGGCCTTTATGGTGGTGGTGATGAACTGTGGATGAGTGACAGCTGTCACTCCCGGTTGCTCTGACGCCCTCTCGTGCTTGAAGCCCGCACTTCAAGCAGGGC
>NW_022986669.1:0-3997 GCF_902500255.1 Thalassophryne amazonica
AGCCGTCTCCAAAGGCGATACAGAGAATTTGGCAGTACAGCCAACCAGCCTCACAACCGCAGACCACGTGTAACCACACCAGCCCAGGACCTCCACATCCAGCATGTTCACCTCCAAGATCGTCTGAGACCAGCCACTCGGACAGCTGCTGGAACAATCGGTTTGCATAACCAAAGAATTTCTGCATAAACTGTCAGAAACCGTCTCAGGGAAGCTCATCTGCATGCTCGTCGTCCTCATCGAGGTCTCGACCTGACTCCAGTTTGTCGTCGTAACCGACTTGAGTGGGCAAATGCTCACATTCGCTGGCATTTGGCATGTTGGAGAGGTGTTCTCTTCACGGATGAATCCCAGTTCACACTGTCCAGGGCAGATGGCACACAGCGTGTGTGGCGTTGTGTGGGTGAGCGGTTTTCTGATGTCAATGTTGTGGATCGAGTGGCCCATGGTGGCGGTGGGGTTATGGTATGGGCAGGCGTCTGTTATGGACGAAGAACACAGGTGCATTTTATTGATGACATTTTGAATGCACAGAGATACCGTGACGAGATCCTGAGGCCCATTGTTGTGCCATACAAGAACATCACCTCATGTTGCAGCAGGATAATGCACGGCCCCATGTTGCAAGGATCTGTACACAATTCTTGGAAGCTGAAAATTGCAATGTATTATTAAAACAGCTAGTAGGATAACTGGGTGCAATCAAACATCAGCTGCTTCAAGATATCGTACTACACAAGGCTGAAAGTATTCTTGCAGACAGTACCCACCCTTTACATAACAGATTTCAGTTAAAAGCCAGCGTGGTAAGGGGAGGCTACTACAAAGGAAAATAAGGACAACCAGGTTCAGCAAGTCATTTGTTCCCTCTGCAAAATTGTTAATGAAAGACACAGTTCTCAGCAGGGGACTTGACACTGTAGTACTATGTGTGTGTTTGTGTGTGTGTGTGTGTGTGTGTGTGTGTGTGTGTGTGTGTGTGTGTGTGTGTGTGTGTGTGTGTGTGTGTGTGTGTGTGGTATGCAGCAGCTTAGCTGTGTGGAGAGGAGCCAGAGAGGCATGGGGGAGGGGGGTGTTTATCTGTCTTTTATTTATTTATCTGTTTTTAAGTTTGTCTATCTTGTCTGAAGTTGTCTGTATTATACGCACCTTGACCATCTGAATTTCCCTTCTGGGATAATAAAGTTAACTTTGACTTTGACTTTCAAACTCAACTTAGATTGCAAGGCCAGTGACTTCAAACCGAGAAAAGATGAACTCAAAGCTGCTAAGAGTGGCACTTAGCTCCACTGGACTTTTTAATTTATTCATTTATTTACTATTTTACATACTGTGCAATTAATTAATTAGGATTAATTAACTAATTAATAAGAAAGAAAGAAAATATGCACAACACTCTACAGGGCTCAAGGTTGGGTTGTACATTCATTATAAGTTTATGGCAAAAAATATCTCCCTCTCTGATATTTCCCAGAGTTGACAGGTTTGGTTCAGCGGCAACTCAGGCTAAGCCTGACAATTAGCCTAGTAGTGACCAGAGTAGTTCAGAAGTATAAGTTACTACGGTAACTCAGCAAGACTTGACGTTACTGAGATTGTTGGAATGAAACCCTTGCCTAGAAAGTTGCAACTTGTCAAAATAAGAGGGGATTTGGTTTCATGGAGTTTGCTGGAATACCCCTCTGATAATTGGATCATTGTATTATTCTATACTAATGTTTTGTAAACAACGAGAAAAAGTGAAACAGCTTCATGTAACTTTATAAATGTCATTTCATCATCAGACAACATGATCCAACGCGTCACGTCACTCAAAGAAACATCCGACAAGTTTCACTCATGGTTTCATTTAGAAACATAAACTCTGGACAGTTTATCGACATTAACTGCAGCTTTGTCATTTTTACAAAGTGAAAATATCACACATCTGTTTTTACACAATGAGCTAATTCTGAAGCCTCACTTGGGATAATTATATATATATATATATATATATATATATATATAATTATTAAATGTATACATATTGTATTTTGACTGTATTGTAGAATAATAATAAAATTAGCAATGATTGCAGTGTTTCACTCTGAATGCATTGTCCAAAAATATTTTCTTAGTTATTGAATTTTATTGTTTCAGATTGTACAGACACTCAACTTACCACAGTTTTACCTGGTGGGTCTGTGGCAAACTTGGGAGGAAATGCAGAAAGGTGATTCCAGCCTGTGCAGTTATGGCGATAAGAAACAGGTTCCCAGAAGAGAATGACATTTATGAAGGCTTCCATGCTGCACTGAGTGGGAAACCGGTCCAACTTCTCCACAAGGATCCACACATGACTTTACATTTGTAAAATGACACTTGATAAATGAAAAGTTTTGATTGTGGTTGCTTAATAGAAATATAATAAAATTATAAACTGTACATGGTGCTGATTGCTTAATTGAAAGTCTTCTTTGTCTTTCAGCTGTTCCCGTTAGGGGTCGCCACAGCAGATCAATCGTTTCCATCTCACCCTGTCCTCTGTATCTTCCTCTGTCACACCAACCACCTGCATGTCCTCCCTCAGCACATCCATAAATCCACATCCTTGCTTCTACTGACTTTCATTCCCCTTCTCTCCAAAGCATATCTCCACCTCTCCAGACAAAACTCAACTTGCTCTCTACTCTCACTACAGATCACAATGTCATCTGCAAACATCATAGTCCACGGGGACTCCTGTCTGATCTCATCCATCAACCTGTCCATCAACTGTAATCTCACCTCCACCTTGAATGAGTCTGTCATTCTGACTGCGCATCTCACCACTGTCCTACCGCGTGCTGGGTAATCGGGAGAGTCGGGAGTTTTCCCGGTGGACTGGTCCAACCTGGGGCTGTTGTGAGGGGGTGTTAATATAGACATACATATATGACCACCACTGTTAGGCTACACAGCAAGACACTTGGGCTGCTGTATCTTGAAAAGACATTAAGTGTTATAAATGTGTTACAATCACAAAAATTCACAAGAAAATAACTTAAGACTGCTTCTTTTGCAACGTTATCTTTTCCAAAGCCCGAGGTAAGGACATCCCATTACATGTTTAACACCCCTATGCATTCATTACAGTTAGTTTAGTCCAACCAAGCCCTGTGTGCTCAGATGGGACTTGCGCTACTAGCAAGTACAGGAGGAGTGGCCCGTGAAGGAAAAGATGGACGGAAAAAAGCCAGGTGGAGCTGAAAAAGCTAGATTAAGAAAAAGAAAAAGACACTGACTTGGCTGGGCATACACTGTACGATATTTTCAATCGTTGTACTCGGCTCCAGCTCAAAGTGTGCGACAAAACCGCAGGGTTTAAAAGTTCAGAGCGCACGATTCATGTTCTCACACTGATGCTCTGATGTGATCTGACTGCTCACATTGTACCTTCAAAAACCACACGTCGGGGTCGCGTTTCTTTTTAAAAAAAAATGTATTTCATGTCTATCAGCGCGCACAGTGAGTGAAATCAGGTGGGTGGAGACTGAGCGCATATGCGCGCGCGCACACAGCAGACAGCAACGTGATTCATGAGAGGACAAAAAAGAAAACATAAACATTCATAACCAGTGTTGCTACTTACACTGTTGTATAAATAAACTATATTTCATACGGAGTCATACAGTTGCGCAAGGTGTAGCAACTTATTCCCTCATCTGTGGTGAATCCTGTTGTTGTCTGCTGTGTGTGTGTGTGTGTGTGTGTGTGTGTGCGCGTGCATATACGTTCAGTCTCCCCCCACCTGATTCCACTCACTGTGCGCGCTGATAGACATGAACTTTAATATGATATTAGGTTATTGCGAGGGAACGCAATAAAAAAAAAACACAAGACTTTACATGAGATCAGTTTGCTCTCTCCGGTGTTTGCACACGCACAGTGCGCGACGTAATCAGCACGTAGATGCTTGTAGCGCTGCTTCAGCAGCGTGGAACCCTCACGAGTCACGACGGCCGACCAAAATATCAAA
>NW_022986670.1:0-3577 GCF_902500255.1 Thalassophryne amazonica
TGTATGGATGTCGACTCACGGAGTCATTTAGCGTCACACAGACGGCGTATGGATGTCGACTCATGGAGTCATTTTAGTGTCACACAGACGGCGTATGGATGTCGTCTCACGGAGTCATTTTAGCGTCACACAGACAGCGTATCGATGTCAACTCACGGAGTCATTTTAGCGTCACACAGACAGCGTATTGATGTCAACTCACGGAGTAATTTTAGCGTCACACAGACAGCTTTTGATGTTGACTTGTGAAGTCATTTCAGTGACACATAGATTGCATATCGATGTAGACTCACAGAGTCATTTTAGCATCACACAGACGGCGTATTGATGTGGACTCATTTTAGCGGCACACAGACGGCTTATCGATGTGAACTCACAGAGTCATTTTAAGCGTCACACAGACAACGTATGGATATCTACTCACAGAGTCATTTTAGCGTCACACAGACAGCGTATTGATGTGGACTCATGGAGTCATTTTAGCGGCACACAGACAGCTATCGATGTGGACTCACAGAGTCACTTTAGTGTCACACACAGATGACGTATGGATGTCGACTCACAGAGTCATTTTAGCGTCACTCAGATGGCGTATGGATGTCGACTCACGGAGTCATTTTAGCATCACAAAGATGCCGTATGGATGTCGACTCACTGGTCATTTTTAGCGTCACACAGACGGTGTATCAATGTGACTCACTGAGTCATTTTAGCATCACACAGACAGCGTATGGATGTCGACTCACTGAGTCATTTTAGCGTCACACAGACGACGTATCAATGTCAACTCACGGAGTCATCTTAGCGTCACACAGATGGCGTTATGGATGCGACTTGCAGAGTCAATTTTAGCGTCACACAGATGGCGTGTCGATGTCAACTCACGGAGTCATTTTAGCATCACATACCACAGCGTGTCGATGTCGACTCACGGAGTCATTTTACCTTCACACAGACGTTGTATCGATGTCTACTCACTGAGTCATTTTAGCATCTCAAACCACGGTGTATTGATGTTGACTCACTGAGTCATTTTAGGGTCACAACGGCGCGTATTGATGTCGATCTCACGGAGTCATTTTCGGCTTCACACAGACGGTCTATCGATTTTGACTCAGAGTCATTTTAGCGTCACCACAGACGGCGTATTGATGTCGACCCGTGAGTCATTTTACGTCGTGCACACAGACGGCGTATGGATGTCCACTCACGGAGTCATTTTAGCGTCACACAGACGGTGTATCGATTGTGACTCACAGAGTCATTTTAGCGTCACACAGACGGTGCTTTTTGATGTCGACTTGTGAATCATTGTTAAAGATTTTATATATATATATATGTTATCACTGTTAAACATTGTACCTTTGTCTTCTTTTCTGATGAAAGTATATGTGCTGCTTTGTACCTGTCTTTAAATAACCCCGGAGAATGTACTTGTTATTCAACTTTGTCTTAAGTATGCTGAGGTCAGTCTGAACTGGGAGTAAAGAACTGGAGGTTGTTTTGAACCGTTTGTGAATTTATGGCCTTGTGATATGTGATGCTTAGGGTGAAGAACAGGACACTCCAGGCAGATGCAGAACAGATGATAAGTGCAACAGACGAACGAGATGTGCTGACCTCCATTGATAAGATTAAAGAAATCTGTTTTTCCACGCAGCTGCACTTATTGACGCATGTGTTTGTTTTACTTGAAGAAACTTGGTCATGCGTTTTTCTTCCCCCCCCCCTTAGGACAAGTTTCACGCTGTGGGTAGGTTATCCTAATAAAAAGATTGTGGGCGTGCGGCAGTCCTTAGTGCTTTCAGTGGTACTACGTGTACGGACTGTTTGCACTCCTCGCGAGATAAATTTGACTTTCTGTCTCACTGGTGTTTCTTGACTCTGTTTGTCTTGTTAAAGGTTTTAAGAATGTTTGGAGGAGAAATACCCAACATGCATTTCCGTGACCACATAGATGGCCTATTGATGGAGACTCACAGAGTCATTTTTAGCGTCACACAGACAGCGTATCGCTGTCGACTCACGGAGTCATTTTACCTTCACACAGACGTTGTATCGATGTCTACTCACTGAGTCATTTAGCATCTCACCACACTGTGTATTGATGTTGACCTCACGGAAGTCATATTAGGGGTCACACAGACGGCGTATCAAATGTCGACTCACGGAGTCATATTAGCTTCACACAGACGGCGTATCAATGTCGACTCACGGAGTCATTTTAATGTCACACAGATGGCGTATGGATATCGACTCACGCAGTCATTTTTATCGTCACACAGATGCATATGGATATCGACTCACGCAGTCACTTTAGCGTCACACAGATGGCGTAATGGGATGTCGACCTCACGGCGTCATTTTAGCGTCACACTGACGGCGTATGGATGTGGACTCACAGAGTCATTTTTTAGCGTCACCACAGACGATGTATCAATTTCGACTCACTGATCATTTCAGCGTCACACACCATGGTGTATGGATGTCGATTCACTGAGTCATTTCTCAGCATCACACAGACGGCGTAGGATGTCGACTCACAGAGTCATTTAGCATCACACAGAAGGCGTATCGATGTCGACTCACGTAGTCGTTTTACCTTCACACAGAGGTTGTAACGATGTCTACACACTGAGTCATTTAGTCTCACACACCCGGTTTGTATCAAGTCGACTCACGGAGTCCATTTTAGCGTCAGACAGATGGCATATCGATTGTGCGGACTCACGGAGTCATTATTAGCTTCACTACAGACGGTCTTATTGATGTTCGACTCATGGAGTCATTTTAGCTTCACACAGAAGGTGCATCAATGTCGACTCACAGAGTCATTTTTGCGTCACTCAGACGGCGTTTTGATGTTGACTGGTGAAGTCATTTAGTGTCACACAGACCACGATCGATGTGGACCACGGAGTCATTTTAGAGTCACACAGATGGCGTATTGATGTGGACTCATGGAGTCATTTTAGCACCACACAGACGACGTATCAATGTCGACTCATGGAGTCATTTTATCATCACACAGACGGCTTATCAATGTCAACTCACGGAGTCAATTTTGCTTCACATAGACGGCATATCGATGTAGACTCATGGAGTCATTTTAGCATCACACAGATGGCGTATCGATGTGGAGTCCCGTAGTCATTTTAGCGTCACACAGACAACGTATCAGTGGCAACTCACGGAGTCATTTTAGCATCACAGAGACAGCGTATGGATGTCGACTCACGGAGTCATTTTAGCGTCTCACACAGATGACGTATGGGTGTCAACTCACGGAGTCATTTTAGCGTCACACAGATGGCGTATGGATGTCGACTTGTGAAGTCATTTCAGTGAGACACAGACGGTGTATGGATGTCGATTCACCTGAGTCATTTAAGCGTCACACAGACGACGTATCAATGTTGACTCACGGAGTCATAAATAGCGCCACACAGACGGCGTATTGATGAGGACTCATGGAGTCAGTTTAGCTTCACACAGACTGCGTATTGATGTCAACTCATAGAGTCATTTTAGTGTCACACAGACGACGTATCATGTCGACTCACGGAGTCATTTTAGC
>NW_022986671.1:0-890 GCF_902500255.1 Thalassophryne amazonica
TGCCTGAGTGTTGAGGACCCCGGTGGCTGGAGACCAAGGGGGGTGCCCACCTGGCTTGATGTTGCTTGCCACCTTTTGAACATTAGAATCGGTGGGATTTATTAGCGTTTTTGGTACAAAGGTCCAACAGTCAGTCCAATGGATCTTCTCAGCAGCTGGTTTCAGTGATGACTCCGACCCTCGGGCTGCAGGCCATTGGTTCTTTATGGAGCAAATTTGTCCATCCCCCTGGTTGGATGTATGAAAGGTGTTGCTCTGCTCAGTTTTCATTTCACAGCCCTGCTGTGTGTGTTACAGCAACACGGAGTGCAAACATGACAATGTATGTTCGTCTTTGATCTGCTGTATTCTCCAGGAAACGTCACACTTAAAAGTTTTCCTTCAAGTGTTTTTAGTTTGATCATCTGCCAGCAGGAAGCCAAGACCTAAGCCAACGTACAACAAGCATTAAATTTCATTTCATTCATTTCATTATTGGTTTATTTGACAGGGACAGTGCATATTAATGAACGTACAATTGTTTATAGACAGTAACATATATATACACGCAACAAAAATATAAACGCAACACTTTTGTTTTTGCTCCCATTTTGTATGAGATGAACTCAAAGATCTAAAACTTTTTCCACATACACAATATCACCATTTCCCTCAAATATTGTTCACAAACCAGGCTAAATCTGTGATAGTGAGCACTTCTCCTTTGCTGAGATAATCCATCCCACCTCACAGGTGTGCCATATCAAGATGCTGATTAGACACCATGATTAGTGCACAGGTGTGCCTTAGACTGCCCACAATAAAAGGCCACTCTGAAAGGTGCAGTTTTATCACACAGCACAATGCCACAGATGTCGCAAGATTTGAGGGAGTGTGCAATTGGCATGCTG